>NW_024038565.1:0-232500 GCF_016077235.1 Cyprinodon tularosa | reverse complement strand
TTCTGATGAGTGACGACCCATTCAATAAGGCTGGTAAATGTTAATATAAAACTAAATTTCTGTTGAGTTCTATTAGAGATCAGTAGTATCTTCCTAGGTTGCTGCTGAAAATGATTTCACATCTTCCAAGACAGCTTGTTTCAGCTGCATAGGATGTGAGGATTTGAGCAACAAGTAAGGCACTGGAGAAACACATCAATACCCCTAACTAAGAGGGATTGTGTTTTTATACAAAAGCCTTGCAAAACTCCAGCTGAGGTAGAGTCCTTTATTGAATTGCCCAGTTAGCCTGTGATCAAACATGTGGGATTGAGATTGCATTCCTCACCTGACATTTATCTATTTATCTTCACAGCAACAAAGAAAGGGAAAGGAAAAAAAGAGACACAAAACAGTCAGACAGACTTTAACAAAGCAGACAGGAATGGCTGCAAGCTGATAGATGACTTGTCACATGTTGTTACTAGGAACTGCAGCAGTCAGCCTCAAGAGATGCTCCAAGTTCTCTCACAAGTTATAGAAGTGGAAAAGGGGGTGACAGTATGATCATAGTCACAAAATTACAAGCTGCTGCAGATTCACATGGTGGGAAGCTCTTTATATCACACACTTTATTATATCCAGGCTTTTCATAGCATTCAAACAAATGTAATGTGACTTTTGTTTCTGCTATTAATTGTTGGTGCTGTTAAACCGTTTAATCCCTTCCTTGTTAATATAAGGGAATTATAGGTGAGGTGCGAAAGTAAATTACACAACATATCACTTTGAATGAGTCCCTTCTTCCTTATAAGTTACTGTGAACAACCTGTATGGGAGCTCAATATCCCTAAAGTTACAGCTACATGATGGCCCAGAGCCAATTTAAATCAGCAATGCAATGTGATGTTTAATCAGTTACACTTGATAGAGATCTGTCAAATAATTAAATACTTTAAACTTCTGGTATTCACACAAAAAAAAACAAAACAAAAAAAACAAAAAAATCAGTAAAACAAGAGGACAGTCCCCAGGCTGTAACACTGAAATGAAAAAGTTGCTAGATAAAAAAAAAAAAAAAAAAAAAATCCCAATGGGCATTGCATCCTTGTGAATTATAAGCCCTGAGAGAGTAAAGCTCCATTTGAACAAAATCGAGTTAATTAAGTATGATGATTGAAAGCAGCAGCGGTCCTCTCAGACCAAAGACAAGATAAATGCTAAACCCACATTTATTGGTAGCGTTAATTAGTAAATATGTCCGGATGATTCTGCTGTTACACTGAGCCTAATACCAATCTCCTGGTTTGTAAAACAATCACAACAAATTTATTCTTGAACCAAAATGAGAAACCAGAGAATAAACCAAACCAAATCAGTGTAGGTTAGTGTGTCTTTTAATCCATGTATCATGCATTCTGCCCTTTCTGGGCTTTTTGTTGTGGTTCTTTTTTTGAGTTTTTTAGTTACGGTCTGATTTATGTCACTCTTGTTTTCTGGGTAATTGGTTTCATTTCAATTTTGTGTCATTTTTGTTGTTTTCTGTTTTTCTTATTTATTTTTTGTTTACTCTCTGTTGCCTCTGTGTTAGTCCTTTCACCTAAGTCCCTTCTAGACCCTTCTGTCCACACCTGCACCCAATCAGTTAATTACTCCATTATTTGTTCTGTTTGGTATTTATAATCCTCCTCTGCAGATACTTTTTGCTGGATTCTCTTAATTATTTCATTCTTTCCTAACATATGTGCTCCCCTTTGTTCTGGTTCCTGTTTGTTTTTATTTCAGAATTTATGCTTCTGTTGCCACCACTCATTAAATATGCAAGACACCACCTCAGCTTCTGTCTCTGCATTTGAGTCCACTAAACTTCCACACAACCTGACACATTCATTTATTTTTCAATATGAAACCAACAATGAAAACTGCAGAACATTAGTTTTTTCTTTCAAATTTCGTATAATAAAATAATATTTTTTATTTTCAACATTTACCTACTGCATTAAATCTGAAGAAAACAGATAACAAGCATTCAAGCACTCTAAGGGCAGCAAGAGGTGAGGTTATAATTGGAGAGTTTAAACATAATTGCTAATAAGAAAAAATGGATAAATGAAAAAACAAGCATATTCGTTCTCTTTTTAAACCTTCTTTGGGCTCTAGGGTAATAGAGGCACCAGCAGTAGTCCTGACAGGAGAATTGCAAAGGCACTCCAGTAAAACCTTTCAACAGCAGTTTAGAAACTATTCTTATTCTTATTTTTATTATCCTATTATTCTGGAAATTATAGCTGTAACCATTATAGTGGCAGCTCAAAAAAAAAAAAAAAAAAAAAAAATAAAAGATCAACAAATGAAAGGTACTGGCTATTTTTTCTAAAATAAATGCTTCAGAGAGGACTGTTTTGGAGATTAAAATTCAGTGACTTGAAGTTAATGTGAAGGTTAATATGGGGCACAATAATAATACAACTTTGCCTGCGATCCTGAATGGCGGAAGCCAATTGAATGTGGAATTTGATATGTGGCACAGTGATAATTCAACCCTGAATATCACTCCATAACGTTACACCCAGCTCAACTACTTCACCAGCAAGCACAACGCTGAAAATAAAACCACCCCTTTATTTTAGGGATTATTTTAGAGGCAAGGCCAAACCATTTAGGAAGATAAATCACTGTAAGATCTCGGTTAATACATACAATAAAAAAAAGCCCCCATTTCCCCTGGGAAACGGAGACCTCTAAAGAAAGTTTCCACATCAAGTGATAGGATTGTGAGCTGGGTATAATGGAATCCCTGTTCAAAACAGATTTGCTTGGATGATTTTTGCTGATGATAGAATGACCGGTCACTACACCTGCAACTGGCATTTTGGGATTCCAGGAGACACTGCTTTAATTAGTCTTTTCCTTCTTTTAAAAACAAAGTATAGTAAGTGACCTCTGGGAGATCAAGCTACCATTGACCTAACATCTGGAATAGGAAATGGATATAAGGTTCAGGAAGAGGTTTAGCTATGTGTTGCTGCTTAAAACACTTGTAACAATAAGACATACATTAATTTCACTTCATGGTACGGTCTTGGCTTTGTTATTACACTAAATGTAGAATTATTTGGGATTGGGTCTGTCTGAATTTATCAAAGTTTGATGTTAAGATTTTCATGTTTATGCATGAGAGAGATAGAGAGCGCGATGAAGATGACAAACCTTGAGTGGAGATGTGCACTTGAACTGTGTGAGTACAAATAGGGGATTTTACAGCTCTTAAAAGGTTTGTAGGTGAATTTTAAGAAAGCCATTTTAATTTAGCCCTAGAAGGCAAGGCAAGGCAAGTTTATTTGTAGGTATTGACTCACCTGAGAGGGCTTAAAATTCTTCATTTATAGATTGTGTTCAGCCAAGTGGCTCAGCATTCCACACTTTTTATATGAAGCTACCAGTTGCATAATATCTTATGGCGAGTCGCACTGCCAACACATGGTTCCAGGATCTGGCATATATAAGCCAATCCGGCCCTTGAAAACCTGTATCACTTATATAAGTAATTGTCTTAGTGATCCTAAGGATCTTCTCGCAATCTGCACTCTGATTTTTATAATATATTTTTTTTTATTTAGCCTCATATATCAATTATACAAGAAACAAGTGAATGGCAGGATAAAACCAACACAGAGTAGTAAATTAGTTTACTAGTCTTAATTAGGAGTATTTTTTTTCTTATTCTTACTCTTGTCAACTGTATTTTACTGGCACTTGACTTTTTTCTGTCGTTAACAGGAGGGTGTGTAAACTTTCAAGCACAACTTTCGTCAAGTTCTGCATAAACTTGTGATCGATAATAGTAGTTAAACCAGATATTAAATAAAAAAACACATGAAACATAGAAATAGCCCATCTTTATTTGAGGACCATTGGCCTTCATTAGAAGCTTCTCTTATTTGTTGTTTGTAGTGCCCCATCTGGCAATATGGCAATAGGAATTGTTATCTTAATGCCAGAAAGGGCCCAACATAATTACTCTCACAAGTCGAGCATTATCGCTTTTGGCATAGTTTTCTGCTTGACTTATTTATTTAAGTGTAAATAGTTTTATTATGATTTATGTAGGGAATAATTCCTGTTATGTGGACGCTACATTGAAAAAGTAGAAAAAAGGGAGAAAAGGTGAAAGAAAGAGGAGACAGAAAAGAGAGATTGACAAAATTTCCAAAAAACCCTAACAATTCATTAGGTCTAATTTCTGTTTCATCACCTGCAAAGAGAGATTTAAAAAGAACAGCCCAACCAACTGATATAGAACTACAGATACAATACAGCAACACCTTGATACCATCACAGAAATATAAACAGTATTAATCAATACGAAATGTATGAAAATGCAGCTGAAGATAAAAATTACTTAGTATGCATGAAACCAGATCCAAGCACCTGTAGGTGTTTGTGTGTGTAAGGTTTATCCATGGGGAAAATGCTTATCAATGGGTTATAGAAGCTTCTGCAATGTGACTAACGGATTGATTTGAGATTATGTCTCAAGTTTTACAGAAATTCTAGAAAGTCCAGGGGTCCGTTTAACAAAGCAGTTTTACCGAAAAATCTAAGTTGTCTTAACCTGAAAACAGGGAAACTCTGACTTTTCCGGTTCACAAAGACAGTTTATTCAACCTCTGTTCAGTCACTGTAGTAACATCTGGAAAGGCTCCTATTGAAAGTGTTAAAGGGAAAGACCAGGCTTGGGAACGAATTTCTGTCCTGCATTTTTTCATGTACACTGGCCCATTTATGTTGGGGCCAGTCCTTGCATGCTGAAATTAGGACCAGCAAACCAGGTGTGACCAGCAGAGGAGGTAGATCTTTTTAGGCAAGACGCACCAGAGCACGGAGTAGTCTCCAATGATTTATTAACAAATTTCATTAAAACATTTTTCTTTTAAAACATGGCCTCGGGCCCACTACTCAGCCCCTAGAAGGAAAAGGCATCAAAAATGAGGACAATTTAAATTATTCCCAAAAAAATGAATGAACAAACAAATCATGCAATGCAAAAGAAAACAAATTAGTAAATCAAAACAAAGGAAAGCAAACAAATTAGTAATTTAAATAATAAGCAAACAAACGGCAAAGAAAAGAACACAACCACTGCAAACGATGGGACAAACTGTCGTTGTCCGACTTCTAATGTCTTTTCACGGGGCCAGAGGAGTCGTGCCCCGCTCGTTCCGCCAGCCCAAGCGTCAGCAGGCTCCGCCGAGAGCGGCCCAAACAAAACCGGCAAGACAGACAAGACAGCAGGAGCGTCCAAGCGCTGCAACTCCGGAAGAATCCTAAATTAGAAAACTCGTTAACGGTGGATTCAGGTAAGAGTAAATTAAATTCTAAACCGGTAGCTTACCCAGATGTGGTGACACAGCCGACCAGGGAGGGAGCGGATCAGCAGGCGAGGGCCGGACGGAAGCCGCTCGCCGCACCAACCTCCAACTGCAGCCGCCAACGCCAGCCGCGCAACGCTGCAGAAACGCACGGCAGGTATTGCACCAGAACCCGACAACAATCCCCAGCCCAGATGGCAAAATGGCACTTACTATTTTGGATGAGTGGATCGAGCACACCAGCCACTTGGGCAGCCGACACACGGTAAGGAAACAAAGCACACGCACCTCGCAGCGGACTGCTCAGCTTTAAAGCTATCTGCCCCGCCCCCCAATCAGTCACTACACCTGGTGTGTGTAGTTGGGAGGGTGGAACACCATCCCACCACACAGGGAAATGCCCGGTATCACAGGTTACCAGTCCAAGCCTGGGAGGGACATTTAGCACAATTCTTCTAAATAAATTACCAAGTGACACCTGTTTCCCATGTCAAGCTTTAAGTCAACTAAAGAAGCAGTAGCACCTGTGACATATTACATTCCTGATTTGTTTTAAAACATGAGGGTGGTTCTCTTAAATGCAGAGAAAGTTTGCAGGCTACAAAGAAAAGCTAACCGAGACACCTCGTCTGACCCAGTGGCTGTTCACCAGAGCTCCGCCACAGGTCCTCTAAGAGGTTGTCCAGCCTGCCCCAGCTGTGCTCTCCAGAGAGCAGCAGTGTTTCTCACGCCCTCCAAGCTGAACCTAGTGTAGATACCTAGTGCGGTCCCCAGTCAAAAGATATGGGAGGTTGGCCAGCTGAGTGTTTGTTGACTTTTTGACAGTAATGAGGCGCTTGAGGCCACTTGGGGGGCTAGACGTGAAAGTTACAGGTCTATTAGACCTAGTGAAAATTAAAAATAAAAACAATGCACATCCTTTAGACAAGGATAAAATAAAAAATGAGCACCATTAAATCAGAGTATTAAATATTTATATGGATATATTAAATATTCATATGGATATGGAGTATTTTACTTATATGGATGAATATTAAACATGTCCTTTCATATTCAGGTATCTTATCAGCACTACCATTTCACCTTACAATCCATCACATACATCTACGATCTCATCCATCCTCACATTAGCAGCACTGACTTATTTAACGGGTACTTAAGTATAGGTATATATAAGTATAATTATATTTATTTATGGTGAGCACTCATTGATGCATTATAAAAAAAATGATTGCAGAGTCAGGCAGCCACTTATTTACTGTGTAAATGGAATGTAGAAATGAAATTAAGGGGAACAATAGGAGAAAAATTAATAGTTTTAAACCTTATTCATGTCCTGATGGGTTTCAGATATTTTGCCCACATGCATATTCAACTCAGAGACGGATGAAAAGTTTAACAGTTTATTGAAATGTGACACTCAGAGATTCTCAGCTTGGGGAATATCCAGCGGTCAGGTGAACCGGAACCGCAAACACTAGAGGGAGATCAGAGTGATGAGTTCTAGGTCCATGGGAATTTTCAGGCCAATACTAAAATTAAGCCAGGGAAGGGCTCACTGTAGATGACTTGTGGTTGCTCCTTGGTTCCTGTTTGTGGGGACTGTACAGATAAGGAGATACTTGCCTGGAGGGCCGACAGGCAGACTTGTAGTGGTCCAGAGGAGCAGCGGAGCAGACTGTCAACAAGCTTTCCTGAAGTGGACTGCAAACTGAAGTGGTGAATGATTTCCTTAATCTCAGAGAGACGAATAATTCCTTGAAGGACTAGGCTTATCCAGTAAATCAGGAAATAATCCTGCCGGAGACCACAAAGGAGAACAAAGGGTTAGAACCTTGGACTACTCAAAAGGTTAGACTCAGCTCATCTCAGAGAGGCTAGAGTACCCAATATTGGCAACCACTGTGGCGTCGAGGAGGTGACAGTCCGCTGCTCATATACTCCTCAGGTAATGACCAAACGAGTCACAGGTGTGGGTGATAAACCAGAAGAGGCCCTCCAGGCCAGCAGGGTAAAAGGGCACCATCTAGTGGATGGGTGGAGACAGTAAAAGAAAAAACACAAAAAACATCTCCCACAAACAGAAACCCTAACAATTCATTAGGTCTAAGAAGATAAGCCTTTGTCATTTAAATGTAATCTTAAAAATGTCAATCATTTTTATTTGCATTATCTCCAATTGCTTGAATTAATAATTTCGAACTTCTCCCATTAAATCTGTCTGGGGAAAGAAGGTATATTCAATGTCCACCTACCAAAATTTGGTTTTAACCAATCATGGTAACATAATGTAGCAGCAGATGCCAAGAAAAAACACAATATCTTATGCTTAAAGGCTCCTCTTATTCCTTTTTCAACTATGAAATTGTGGGTTCAAACAAAACAGACGTGATTGCAGCAGTTACTGCTGACAGGTTAATATCGGTTCGGCTCTAGGCTTAGTAGGTGTCCCTTTACCACGAACCATAAAACTTTTATGTTACTGGCTGACCTGGGTTGGGTCGGTCTTGAAAGATTCGAGACAGATTTTTATGTGTTTGTGATTGCACAAATACTGCAAGAATTCAGCCTGCACCCAAGGTTACTGTGCATTTTAAAATAGCATATTTCCTTTGGATTGATTTATTTATTGATTTAAGTCTCAGGAAGATTAAATGTGCCACTTACCCATTTAAAATGCTTTCATTGATTACAGTAATTAGGCATTTAAACAGTGAGTATTACTCATTTTAAATTAATAAATCACAAACGCCAATGGCTTGTATGGTGATTCATGAAATCGTCACCAAATGTCTGAGACCACTTACTAATTCAGTCCAAACATGCCATGCAGCGTTGATAGTTGACAGGCAGTGAGATGAGGGATTATGATGAGCATTTCATGGCATAGCAGCACAGTGAATATTTCTACGAATGTAGGGTTGAAGGGTCATCCATCTTTCTGTGTCGACAGACAGACAAATAGGCTGACACTCTCCTGTGACTAGCTGTCATATATATCTATCTCATCATTATTGAGCTGCTGGAGACCAGCACCCCATCAGCCCGTGTCACGCTATCAGCATTTTCATTCATCCACTGTGCGTGGGATCAGACGTAACATAGGAGAGAGCCTCCCCTCTCTATGTGGGGAATAATAATAAGAAATTTAGAAATTAACTCACTTTGACAAATTGAATATTTATTGTTTCTTTGCACTTTAAGGTTAATCTTGGTGAGGTAAAAACAAATTAGATATTACTTTTTTTTACCTCTAAATGTAAGAATGGACCCCAAATGAAATCCTGTTGTGCATTCACTTCACAAAACTCAGAACTTCTTTTAGCCAATATAACATTGCTGAACTGAAATTAATTATTAAATATTGCTTGAAAAATGCAAACAAGTAAAAAATAGAAATAATAGCGACTGCTTAACAATAATAACGACTGCTTTTTCCCAAAAAAATCAAATTGTATTGTAAATGTATTTTCTGTTTAATGAGGAACATTCTTAGAACTACATCACTAAGGTGGCACACACTGATAAATATAATATAAATATAATATCAAAGCATCCATTAAATTAGATAAGTAAGTGCTGTGATAGGAAGAAAAAATTAATAAAAGGCTCAAAGATGATAGAAGCAATCGAAACAACTGCGATTAAAGGAAAGGAGCCACATTACTTTGCCAAAGTGGGTCCTTAGTAAGTAATTAATGTGGAATTATTGGGATCTTGAGACATTTGATTTCACGCTGGCTCATTATTGCCAGTGAGTGTTCATCGATAAATTAATAAATTCTTGAAAAAAAAGAGAAAACATTAGTTAACAAATAGTTAACATTAAAACATGTTACATACATTTATTGAATTCTTGCATAGACCTAAAAAAAACAAAAAACTTTACCTTTAAAAGTTGGTTTGAAAATAAATACCAAGACACCCTAAAGCTTGAGGCTGAGGGTATTCTGCTATATTTTGCTCAGTGGAAGTGGGGGTGGTGATCGTGCCAGTCTCCAGGGTTGAGCAGGCAAGAAGCGAGATACATCCAGGACAGGTTCCTAATCCATCATAGGGATAGTGCAAATACATATGAGAAAAATGAGCATTCAGGCACATAGATCTAGGGGCAATTTAGAATCCCTAATTATCTTATTATTAATGGATTGGTCTATAGAAGGAAACTAAATCCTTAAATGAATCATATGAATGCACATGTAGAATATACCCTCTCTTCATATAAACCATCATACATTAATCTATCATAGATAGATTAGTTAACCTTAATTTAAATACACTAATGTTAATACAACAAACAATCTCACAATGCATTAAATTAGTATGAACAGTAAATACTTTTCCATGGAATAATCTTTAAATTCTCTGATACTCAAGATTTATTTATATAAATAAATACCTATTTAAGAAGATTGTATGACACCCAAACTACAACATTTGAAAATGTCTGGTGGCACCAGACAAGTGTGCCCACTTTCTTTTAGACTTTCTGCAATATTTACTGAAGCTCTATCATTATCAGGCAAAACAAAGATAGTAGGCAGTCAATTCAAAAATGTTGAGATGGACAAAAGCCTTTATGCTAGTTGTATGTTCTCCAGAACTCATGTCTTATCCTCTCCCGCTTCATTTTTTTTATGTTTGCATTTTTATGTACATAATACCTTATAAGGAAGAAAAATATAAATCATCATAAAGGGTTGGGTGTCAAGGGAGAATTAATAGCTATGGTTGGGTAAATATGGCTGAGTAATAATCAAATTAAATTTTAAACAAGTGTTAAGAGTTTTGACAAAGATCTCAGTTACTTTATTGAAAATTTATTTCAATACTTCTGTCCAAGTTTAGCTTACAGTAGGTAGAGTCTGGATATCTTAATTTAAGTTTGCCTTTAATGAAGAATGACTCAGATTTAGTCAAACTTTCTTGGACTACAATAGTCAAAAAATATCACAATCCAAGAAATTACCACATGTACTGTAACTATTTCAGTTATAACACCAACAGTGAGATATGCTCCTTGTAACAGGTTAAAATAAAAAATATATATATTATTCACAATGGTAGCTCTGATTGATCACACCCTCTTAATACAACAAAGCAACAAAAGTTTTTTGTTGTATTAAGAGGGTATAAGAGGGTATAACATTAGAGGGTATAACATTAGTTGAAGTTGGTGGCACACCACCAACTTCAACTAATGTTAAAATGTCCAGGTCTATGCAAAGTGTCTTAGGAACAGTAAGGGCATGACTCCAGCTGTTTTGTAGGAGAGCTGAAATCAAATTGAGGGGGTTAAGTAAATTAACTCTTCTCTAGAAATCAATACGTTTCTTGCATATACGTGTCAGGGATGATGAAAGGATCAGTTCAGTGTAACACCCCAACTGTCAGCCCTAAACCTTGTCCTGACCAGGTTAAGTTAACTGAGTTAATTTTCAAAGTAACCAAATCAGCCTCAGAGTGAATCAGGTTTATGAAACCGGAATGTAAACAAAATAACCCACTCCTGGTTAAGTTTGACTTACGGTACAAATTATGCCAGTTTTATAAGATACTTACCTTTTTGGCCATGTCAAGCCAAACCAAACAAACAGTTGCTGCTCATTACTACACAGGTTGCATGGGAAAATATATGACATATCCCTATTTAAACAAAAAAAAAGCATAATAAATGAAAGATTATCATCCAAAGTATATGTGCTGTATAAGGCATGTAAATGAAAAAAAAAAAACCTTCTTAAGTGATTTGTGAAATTAACAGATTTTTTGTGATTTGCGATAACACAGTGTAACTGAAATAAGCCTAAGGACTTGCAATATACTCCTTAAATCTCAACCTCGGAAGAAATGGTAGGCAAGACCTTGGCCTAGAATAGACAAAGGCTTTGAGGGTTGATCTGAGCAATCTCACTATCAGTGGGCACATCCTGCTATTCCTGATCTGTTTTTGTTTCTGGCTGGCTGCTTGTTATAATCACCAGGTGTAAAAAAAAATCTCATTATCCCAGGTCCTGATCTCAGTATAGGGAGTTGAATAGCAACTATATACGGTCGGTCTGTTAAAACACTGACCCCTGCATTAATTGGGCACGACCTCATGGGCGCCTGCCTCAAAAGCTGGTTTGGGATTTTCACTGAGAGGAATTGACTTTCCCTCGGCAGCTGTTGAACAGAGGAGACTGGGTAAAAAGGGTTGAGAGGTCAAAATTTGTTTTCCATGCGTTGTAATATTTTCCTTGTCTTCTGCTGCACAATCTGAGCAACTAGTGCCTCCTGTTGTGGAGCTCAAACACAGGTATACTGCTATAAATTAAATGGCTTTTTATTGTGTGTTAAATCTATCCTTCCTGTGAAAGGCCAATAAAATGTATTAAGACAAAGAAGGCAATAACAATGCTAAGCTGTTTAAAAATAGGACTTTAGGGGATAAAGACAAATTATATAATGACTATCTCTGTTATCATATGCCTGAGTAAGTATGTTTTAGTATTTTTTTTCTTTCTATTTGCAAGCTCTTCTCATTTTTATGTATGACCATCTATAGCAAAGCCAAAAGAGCAGACACGGCTTCCCCTTGGGATTAGAATGCAATAAAAGAGGATGAACGTGTCCGGAAAGCTCCAGAATGGGTCCAGACACTGCGTTACTAGAAATCAATCCTGTTGGTCAGGCCCCATGCGTGCTAGGTTTAAATGGGAGTGATGGCAGAGGAACAGACAGCATCAGATAATGGAGGGGATCATAGATTGGGGCTGCAGCGGTGTGTGTGAGTGGGTGTGTGTGTGGGTGGATTGGGGTGGGGTGGTGAGTAGTAAACCTTAGTGAGACAGGTTGGTAGCAGGCATTACAGTTACCAGGATTAGTGAGAATACCTTTGAGCACTTGGGTCTGGTCAGAGGTCAGCTTGATCCAAGGAGACTAGGAGAGGGAGAAGCTGCAGTAGGTCTTTTTTTTCCCTATAATACTCATTGTATGAGGCTGAGACTCATTGAACGTCCAAGTTCAAAACCCCAATATATCTGCTCGTTTAATAGCACAGTCAGTCAGAGGTGAGTCATCTCTCTCAGTTGGACCCAAACAAAAAAGTCAGGAGAAAATGAAGGAGATCTTGTTTGATTTTCCCATGAAACTTTTCTCTACTGTCTGAGTGCTTACTGTGATAGGTTTGAGAGATCCAAAGGTCAACACTTATACGTATGTGTAGTGCTGAAAGATAACTAGACAAACATAAGGCTTTGCTGAAGAGCATGTGAAATGTCTCATATCAGGACAATAATCTTCAATTGTTCTTTGTTTAAAGTGTGTCATAAGTGTCAAATTTGCCTCTTCAGCAAACTGTGCACTGACTCCGTATACACTGTCACTATTACAAAGAACCCACTGCACACAGAAAGTGCTAAAATACAAAGAGGATGTGGGTGCTTAATACAAAAGAAGAAATCTGCTGTGGAGGTGTCGATTAGACACAAAGAGGACACGCACACATTAAAGGGTACACAATGTTACTTCTTAAATGTTGTTGATAATCATTAATCACCAGGAGAGAGATAGGGAAAGAAATGCGACATTGGCATGAAAGCATATTGGCAACCTTGCAGAGTTTGATGCTGCATACTGATACTGTAGATAAAACAATGAACAAGGACAATAGCAAAAGTTCTATGATTTAGCAGCAGCCAAGTTGTTCTGCTAACAAACAATGTGTCTTCACCTTTAATAAACATTTCAAACATTTTAAAAGAAGATGTTAATAAGCGCAGAGCATGAATTTTTCAAAATCGTTGTTTTTTTTATCCCATTGTACTTGGTAGTGCTAATAAATGTTCAGCTTATACAGCCCTTTATTGCTCTTTGATTCTAGAAGTTGCTTTACAAAAAGCATAAAAAAAATACATAATTTCCTGTCTGTATTGCAGCTTCAAATTTACCTATTTTTATGTAATGAAACGTGTAACAGAAAAAGGGACTTCTGGGTAGTGCTGGCAATCATATCCCTGATCGCCTAACAGAAAAAGACCATGGCTGTATTCTAAGGACTTACAGTGGGGAGAACAAGTATTTGATACACTGTTGATTTTTCAGGTTTTCCCACTTGCAAAGCTTGTAGAAGACTGTAATTTTTTATCATAGGTACTCTTCAACTGTGAGTGATGGAATCTAAAAGAAAAATCCAGAAAAATACAATGTATGATTTTTAAATAATTAATTTCCATTTTATTGTGTGAAATAAGTATTTTATCATCTATTAACCAGTAAGAATTTTGGCTCTCACAGACATGTTAGTTCTTCTTTAAGAAGCCCTCCTGTTCTCCACTCATTACCTGTATTAACTGCACCTGTTTGAACTTGTTACCTGTATAAAAGACACCTGCCCACACACTTAATCAATCACACTCCAGCATCTCCACAATGCCCAAGACCAGAGAGCTGTGTAAGGACATCAGGGATAAAATTGTAGACCTGCACAAGGCTGGGATGGGCTACAGGACAATAGGCAAGCAGCTTGGTGAGAAGGCAACAACAGTTGGTGCAGTTATTAGAAAATGGAAGAAATACAAAATAATGGAAAATCTCCCTCGGTCTAGGGCGCCATGCAAGATCTCACCTCGTGGAGCATCATTGATCTTGAGGAAGGTAAGGAATGAGCCCAGAACTACACGGCAGGACCTGGTCAATGACCTGAACAGAGCTGGGACCACAGTCTCAAAGAAAACAATCAATAACACTCTACGCCGTCAAGGATTAAAATCCTGCAGTGCACGCATGGTGCCCTTCCTCAAGCCAACGCATGTCAAAGCCCGTCTGATGTTTGCAAATGACCATCTGAATGATCCAGAGGAGGAATGGGAGAAGGTCATGTTTGGAGGAAGAAGAATGATGAGTACAACCCCAAGAACACCATCCGATCCGTGAAGCATGGCGGTGGAAACATCATTCTTTGGGGATGCTTTTCTGCAAAGGGGACAGGACGACTGCACCATATTGTGGGAAGGATGGGTGGGGCCATGAGGTTTTGGCCAACAACCTCCTTCCCTCAGTAAGAGCACTTAAGATGGGTCGTGGCTGGGTCTTCCAGCATGATAACGACCCAAAACACACAGCCAGGGCAACTAAAGAGTGGCTCCGTAGGAAACATCTTAAGGTCCTGGAGTGGCCTTGCCAGTTTCCAGACCTGAATCCTATAGAAAATCTTTGGAGGGAGCTTAAAGTCCGTGTGGCCCAGCGACAGCCCTGAAACCTGAAGGCTCTGGAGAAGTTCTGTAGGGAGGAGTGGGTCAAAATCCCTGCTGCAGTGTGTGCAAACCTGGTCAAGAACTACAGGAAACGTCTGATCTCTGTAATTGCAAACAAAGGTTTCTGTACCAAATATTAAGTTTCATTGTTCGGGTGTATGAAATATTTATTTCACACAATAAAATGGAAATTAATTATTTAAAAATCATACATTGTATTTTTCTGGATTTTTGTTTTAGATTCCATCACCCACAGTTGAAGAGTACCTATGATAAAATGTACAGTCTTCTACAAGCTTTGGAAGTGGGAAAACCTGAAAAATCAACAGTGTATCAAATACTTGTTCTCCCCACTGTATTTTCCACTATGGATGGATTTAAAGTACTATGCCGATTCCCTGGCCAAAAGTTGTTTTGTTTGTCCCATCTTAGAGATTTGGCTACTGATACTTTGGTTGCCATTTAATTTCATAACAATCGGTTTTTTATTTCTAACTGATAAAATATTTTAATTTGGTGAAGTTTTATCTTACTTAAGTTCTCTATTTCCTTGCAATAAATGATTCATTGGTCAGTTAGTTTTGATGTGGACCCAAGTCCTCCCCCTGTGCGATGGATCTTAATCTCCAAATGTAGTGCTTCCGTGCTATAGATCCTGAGGTTCTCAATCCGGAAACCAACTCCTTCAATTCTACACCATGAGATGTTCTCTATTAACAGCACTAATAGGATCGTCAGCAATGCAAAATATGATTGAATTCCAGTAACAAGCTTGGCTTTGTGAAATTGGACACAGGTGTAGTTTTAATCGATAGCCCTGAAGAACACCCGACACTCCCTGAATTCTCTCTACAAACTCCCAAAAAGGCCTTTGGGAACAGAGTCTGAAGCCTTCTCCCTTGGACATGCAAAGTGTGTAAAGTGTGTAGTGAAACCTCTATTGCCACTTACAAATCTGAGATGTAGTTATCAGTCAGAGCTTCCTAATTGTATGTTTTCCAAAGCAAAATGTCACTGTATAATTCGGTTATATCCGGCAAACTTAAATGGAAATAATAATAGCTAAATGATAATTGTGAAAAAAGAACAAAACAAATTGAAATATTTTTAAGAGCCATTAAAACTTTACAAATTTGTTAAACTACATTGATTGCAACACACAGTACATCATATCTTTTTGTTGTTATATGTAAGAGTGGCTTCCTGTAAGTTGATTTATTGTGCAAATACTGAAAGCCTCTAAAACAAAGGATTGCCTTTGCTTTCTTTTAATTAAATTCCAGGAGGCTGCTACCCAATAATTTCATGGTCCCTAAAGGATGATAAAATGTCAGTAGTGGCATTATGACAAATCATAGTAATCAAATCAACTGCCATACAAAAGCATTAGTTCTGCAATGACAGGGTCATTTCATGATATTTAAAAGTGTTTGGCTATTACATCATCCTCCAGTGTAAATACCTATATTAACTAAACAATAAGGGTATATGACTAACATTTTGTTTGTCAAGCATTTCATTGTGCTGTGGTAGTCTGTAAATATAGATGTGGGGTGCATGTATTGATTAAAAAAATAAAAAATGTATTACCACTGGAAAAAAAATGATGAAAGCTTTGGATATGGGTAAAGCAATAGAGAAAAGTGAGTAAAAAGTGAGTGAAGGTGTTTGGTGTGTGTCAGAAATGAGGCGATCGAAGTTTTCCACACGCACCATACTGGGGTTTATTCATAAGCCAAGCTGTTGCTTGTCATTTGGCCAGGGCCATTTAGAGCTCCTGGGAAAGAAATGATCCATGGTTCCATCTGAATAGAAGACCACATGTTGTCAAGTCAATACTTTGCTATTGAAATAATAGACAAAGACTCCTGTGAGGCAAGAAAGCTTGACCTTCAACAAACCAGATTTTTTTTTGTAAGCACCATTAACAGCTTTCTGCCTTCACCTCCCTCTGTTTTGACTACTATGAAATATCAGAAAAATATATTACACATGTACGTTTAAGGATTTAGCTTTTGGTTTTATTACATTTTTCGTTGATTCATGTTGATTCTTACATTTTTTGCTAACACTCCTGCTCAGACTGTGCTCTAAAAACTTTGCTTTGTGCATAGATTGCTTTGCAAAAGTATTCATACCTCTTTGAATTTTTTTATATTTTCTTGCATTCCAGTGACAATCTACAATGAATTTTATGAATAAACACAGTAAATCTCGATAGAAGAAAATTTATAATTAGAAGCTTTTAAACATTTTATTACACCAAAAAAACTATAATTATTTGGATTTTTTTGTATACTAGGGCTTAAAAACTTGGAATTTAATTAATGTCTAGTTGGAAGATGAGTTGGAAAATTGTATTGTTTTTCTAATAATATGGCACTGCTTTGTGTTGGTCTATCATCCCCAAGTATTTTGTTGTAACTGCAAAACATAGAAAAATTCAAAGCTTTTAAATACTTGTTAATATGGGAACACCATAAATATTATGTTTTCAAATGTATACCTTTATATTCAAGTTAAGCCGAAAACACTTAAAATTAGTTTGTATATGAATACAGCTATATTGTTATTAAACAATATTATTAATTTATTAAAGAGTTTTTCATTTTTTTTTACAGCCCTTATTGCCACAGGTTACCCTAATGCACTTATCTGTTCAGTATTTATTTTGTCTTGCCCAAAAAGTTCAAGATATATTTAAAGAGGCAACCAGAGAATAGTCTCTGTGACCACTGCCTTGGTTTGAGACTGGTGAGTCCCATATTTTTCATTCACTTCGGTTTAATGTTGGCACCTAAGGCAAAGATATGATTTGCTTGAGGCTAGGGCTTAGAGAAAAACCTCAGGCGTGTATGACACATCATACACCATCAATGAGAGAGAGAGAGAGAGAGAAACAGAGCCATTTAAGAGAACAATTTAAATCATTGCTACACTCATAGACTTTATGACCATTGATAATAATTTCTGCAATATTCCAGTGATACAATGATCTTGTTTCCATTTTAATTTCTATCTATTGTATTGTACTACATAGAAAAAATTCCATCTAATCTATTGAAACAAACAAAGTAAAAATTCAGAGGAAAAAGAAAAAGGGTGAGATTCTGGTTAAGGCTATAGCTGGCAAAGACAACCTACTACATCCTGATGACCTGCCATGGCCTTTGGCAGTCCACCTACATGAACACAGGTAGCCACAAATGAGCTCATTTAAAATGAGACTGTTGCCGGTACGAGGCTAAAAGTCAGACAGCCGGCTCTGGCAGGTGTCAAGGTGCCCAACAGCATCCCCTGGACTATTTATGTTTTACATCTTTACCTTTTCCCAGGCCCAGTGTCGGCTACGTTTTAAGCAAAGGAAATTGTGAATTTTAGAGATATATGCAGTCCAAAAGTAAAAAAAAAAAGAAAAAAAGAAACAGATGGCTGTCTCTTCATTATTTTTAATGGGTTTTCACAAGAATGTGGTGTTGCCAGCAAGTGGGCGTAGACACTAATGAGACAAGGCTGTCCTGCTTTGCTTTGAGCAAGAACACATATTAAAACACTGTTTATTACAGATAGAGTTAAATGCAGAGATTCTGTTTTCTCTTTTTGGCACTGTATTGTGATTGGAAATATCAAATATTTGACACTTTTATTGAACTAATATTGTAGAGTATCTGTCTTGGGATCCTGTTGATATGAATATAAAGACATTCTGGAACTTTTCTTGGTAAAGTACAATTACCCTGATGAATGTGAATCAAAATGTTACCCAGGCTGTGAAAAGCCCCAGGTGACAGTTTTTGAAAGGCAATAAAAGCTGGCTTATGACATGGGTTCAACATGTTGGGTATCTTTCCACAAGCTACTCACAAGAGCTTACTGAAATGTTTTGGTATTCATTTTGACAGAACAGGTGTAACCCAGTCATGGTTGTAGGTTGCCTTAATCCAAGACTAATTTAGCAGTAAGGGTGGGGTCATCATTTATTTGGAATAATAGTTTGAGACCAAACTCTGACTTCTAGGCAGATTTCTTGTTTTTTTTGTCCTGCATACATTTTTATTTCTGCATAATCCTGCTTCCTCATGATGCTACCTATTTCATAAACTTCACCAATCACCTTTTACAGCAAAGCACCCAACATGCTGCAAGCCCTGTACCTGGGATTGTTTTCACAGGCTTGCAAATCTATGCGTTTTCTTTCAAATGTAAAAGGGTCTTGTAATTTTACCCAAGGAGGATCCAGACTTGCAGGGATTCTTGTTTGTCTTGATATCTTGATGTATTTTATTCTCCCAAGATTATGCTTTGTTGAACAGTGTGACATAATCAAATTCTTTCAGCCAAATTCATACAAATTTTTGTGTTTGAAATGTAGAGATGCACATGTTTTTCACAATATCTAACTTTACCACTGTTGTGGTTTGAAAGGGCTTTATAAGTAAAGTTGATTTGAGTTATCAATTCAGCTTCTAAGACAATTTTTTAACAAGAATTTTGAGTAATTAGAAAAATATTCATAATATTTGACAATATTTTGCTATGAAAAAATAAGTACAATGAATGTCTTGTGATACTTGATACATATAAATCAAATAGAGGTGTAGCATTGCCTAATGCAAATATGCAAACCCCTTTCACTGGAAAATTCTGTTTAGAAACACTCAGTCACAGTTTTTTATACAATTCAATCTAATTCAGTTCATTTATATAGCATCAATTCACAACACAAGTCATCTCAAGGCACTTTACAGTTCAACCAGATCATACAGTCAAATTGATTCAAAGTTTTCTATCCAAGGAAAACCAGTTGATTGCATTGACTCATATGCAATCCCTCACACTAAGCATGCTTGTAGCGACAGCGGAGAGGAAAAACTCCCTTTTAAGAGGAAGAAACCTGCAGCAGAACAAGGCTCAGTGTGAGGGGCCATCTGCCAAGGTCGACTGTGGTTCAATGGGACAGAAGGAAAGATACAAAAAGCAGCTGTTAAAGGCGGCCCCGTCAAGGAAACACACAGCCAGGCAGACGAGCACCGAGCCAGCTCCCATGCCAGAGGATGAAGAGAGCACATCCAGCCAGCCACGGTCAGAGAAACAGGACTACACTGGAAAACAGGCCAATCTCCAGCATCTATAAACAAGGTTGTTGATGGAAGCAGCACAGCTGATATTTCTCTCCAGGATGGTGTCACAGCCAAACAGGAACAGACGAGGCAAAGCTACTATGAGAAAAAGCAAAGAGCATAACGTTAGAACTAACACATTCTGCAGCATAGGAGAATAGAGAGAGAATGAAGCCGAATGATGAAATGGGGGTCCCTATGTCCTCCAGAAGTCTAAACCTATAGCAGCACAACTATAGAGATAGATCAGGATAACCTAAAACACTCTAACTATAAGCTTTATCAAAAAGGAACGTTTTAAGCCTAGTCTTAGGAGTAGACATGACGTCTGCCTCACAGACTAAAAATGGTAGTTGGTACCACAGGAGAGGAGCCTGATAACTAAAAGATCTGCCTCCCATTCTACTTTTAGAAATTCTAGGAACCACTAGTAAACCTGCAGATTGAGAGCGAAGTGCTCTGTTAGGAACATAAGGAACAATCAGATCTCTGATATAAGATGGAGCTTGGCCATTTAAGGCTTTTTATGTGAGAAGGAGGATTTTGAATTCTATTCTGGATTTAACAGGAAGCCAATGAAGAGAACCCAGGATAGGAGAGATATGATCTCTTTTTAATTTTCATCAGAACCCTGGCTGCTGCATTTTGGATCAGCTGAAGGCTTTTAACTACAGTTTGCGGACTTCATGATAGTAAAGAATTACAATAGTGTCATTATGGGTATCTGAGCTAGCCCAAAATGCAGAACACACACGGAGGCTGGATAAAAGTTCAGAGTTTAAGGTTTCACAAAAACACACTAATATGAACTGATCTGGAACTGGTTTGGGGTGGTTCACAGAAGTCTTGACTGGGGCCAGAGACTGTTGGTTAGCAGAGTTCATGAGGAGCTAAAGCATCTAGCATTGCTGACCTTGATCTGAGCTTCCAGCTCTTCACTGAGAACAGCAGGGGATATCCACATAGGAGTCTTCAGGTTAACTCCACATAGGAGTCTTCAGGTTAAATCCACATAGGAGTCTTCAGGTTAAATCCACATAGGAGTCTTCAGGTTAACTCCACATAGGAGTCTTCAGGTTAAATCCACATAGGAGTCTTCAGGTTAAATCCACATAGGAGTCTTCAGGTTAAATCCACATAGGAGTCTTCAGGTTAAATCCACATAGGAGTCTTCAGGTTAAATCCACATAGGAATCTTCAGGTTAAGCTCACCCAGAGCTTTAGGCTAGAGACATGTTTCCAGAGAGGCAGCTCTCCCAAAGCTTCAGGACATAGACAGGTTACCAGTGAGGCAGCTCTCCCAGAGCTTCAGGCCAGAAACAGGTTTCCAGTGAGGCAGCTCACCCAGAGCTTCAGACTAGCGACAGGTTTCCTGTGAGGCACAGACAAAGGAGAGATTAGAATCTGATCTCACACTAGAGACAACTAAGATTCTTCCAGTAACAGAGGCTCAGGTTGCTAACCAAACTAAGATCAACACTGCGGCGTGGAAGCAACACTGCAAAAACAATCCAGAAATAAGTAAAAAATGGCTTAAATTAAGTATATTTAGCCTTAATTTGAGCAGGTAAATAAGATGATTTGCCAATGGAATGAGTATTTTCACTCTTAAAATAAGATAGTTAGATAATATTTACTTGAAATAAGACGATAAAATAGTTTTTTCTTATTTTAAAAGGAAATTGTCTTGTTCCATTGGCAAAGTGTCTTACTTACCTCCTCAAATCAAGAAAAAACACACTTATTTTAAGAAAAAATAACTTATTGAGATTTATATTTTTTGCAGTGAAGGTCTGGCAGGAGCTTATAAAGGGGAGATCTCCTGATGAGTAGATGCATAACAGGTGTGCTGGAAAACTCCAGTCCTAGGAGACCCACAGCGCACTCTGCTGGAGACAGAAGGTAATCTCCAGATCCCAACAGTAACTCCAGTCCTGAAAGAAAACAACAAAGAGCAGAAGAGGATCCTCGGCGCCCTCTGGTGGGCCAGCCTGAGGATCCCAACAAATAGTCCAGCCTTGAAGTATCAAATGCAAGGACTAGTTTCTCAGCATCACCCCTGGACAGGAGATTTCTAATTTTTGCATTATTCCTCAGACAAAAGAAGGAAATTCTAGAAACCTGTTTGATATGGGATTTAAATGACAGGTCCTGATCAAAAACAACACCAAGATTTTTTACTTTAATATCTGAAAGCAGTTTAATCCCATCCAAATGAAGTGACTGGCTAATCCTAGCTTATTTTTCAAAGACTCTGGTCCAAATACTATAATTTCTGTTTTGTCTGCATTCAGAGGTAGAAAGTTAAGAGTCATCCAGGTTTTTATGTCTTCAAGACATGCCTGTAATCTATGTAATGGGTTAGCTTCATCTGGATTTATAGACAGATATAGCTGGGTATCATCAGCATAACAGTGAAAATTAATTCCATGCTGTCTAATAATTCTACCGATTGGGAGCATATATAAAGTAAAGAGAATTGGTCCTAGCACTGATCCCTGTGGTACTCCACAGGTAACCTTTGAGCATGTGGAAGATTTGTCATTAACATGAACAAACTGAATTCGATCAAATACGGTAGATAAGATTTAAACCAGTCTAGTACTGTTCCTTTAATTCCAATAAAATATTCAAGTCTTTCTAAAAGAATATTATGGTCAACTGTATTAAATGCTGCACTGAGATCCAACAGGACGAGCACAGATACAAGTCCATTATCTGAGGCCATGAGAATATCATTAGTGACTTTCACCAGAGCTGGTTCAGTGCTATGATGAGCTCTAAAGCCAAACTTAAACTCTTCAAAAAGTTCATTATGGTGTAAGTGATTGCAAACTTGTTTGGCAACTACTTTCTCAAGAATTTTAAATAAGAAAGTAAAGGAAGATTGGATATAGAGACTGTTTCTTAAGCAGAGGTTTAATTACAGCAACCTTAAATGCCTTTGGTACATATCCCTGTAACAGAGATAGATTAATCACATCTAAAATGGAGGAGGAGATCAAAGGGAATACCTCCTTAAATAACCTGGTTGGAACTGGATCTACCATACAAGTTGAAGGCTTACATGAAGACAATAATTTTGCCAACTCTGAAAGGTCAACTGGATCAAAGCAGCCTAAACCCGGTTCAGATTCCATGACTACCTCAGATACAGTCGCGGAGAGAGGAGTGCTAATGATCTTATTTTTAATGAGATCAATATTATTTATAAAGAATCCCATAAAATCATTACTTCTAAGAGCAGGTGGAATGGACGGTTCAACTAAGCTATGGCTCAGGGTGAGTTTAGCAACTGAATTAAAAAGTAATCTAGGTTTATTCTTATTCTCCTCTATCAATGAGGAGAAGTATGCTGCTCTTGCTTTACAAGTGGTCCTGTTTAACAGCAGTAAACTATTTTTCCAGACTAGGTAGGATTCCCGTAGGCCTGTGGAGCAATATTTTCTCTCCAGTGTCCTAGCATTTTGCTTCAAAGTGCACAGCTCTGCATTAAACCAAGGAACAAGCTTTCTATTTTTACTTTAAGACAGTTTACTTTAGGAAAACAGCATTATTGATTTAACTCAAACTATCCCCAGTCACAGGTTTACTTATTAAACAAGAAAAAGGAAGCTCATGGAAATCCAGTCAAAGACTTTGGATAAGAGTTTAAACTGGAGTATTTTGATAATCCCCTCAAAGATATATGACTAAAATGTGAAGCACAGATGAACAAACAGGGGTCCCCCTTATACTGTAAAGAAGCTTAAAGCTGTGCTCCCACCAAGGAGCACACAGTCTGCCTCCTGCGATAAGCATATTACTATTGTTAGATTCTGTGAGTGGCTGCATCGCGACCCAACTAAGTTCAGCTAACTTCTTCCCCATTTTTGACTGTAACAAAACTTAGCCAAACAAAAGCATGGTGTAATGACTCAGAATAGAGGAACCCAGTATTCAGGCAAGAGAGAAAGTGGGATTACTCAAAAGCATTTATTTAAAACAAACAGGTTGAGGATCTGTAGTAGAAGCGGCTAGGGTGTCTGGGGCAGGAAACTCTGGTTTACAAGTTCACTCTATACCCAGAGCATGAAGCAGGAGCATGATCATCTAATTAAAATAAGAATAAATCAAATTGGGGAAAAAGTTAAAACAATTAAATGTGGTTTCATTACTATAAGATGTCTCTCTCCAAAACGTCTGCTAGTTAATATATCGATTTGTGTTAATCACATTGATTTATGTTGCCTTACGGAAACTTGGCTGCGCAAAAAGGATTGTCTGAGCATAAATGAGGCAACTCCTTCAAGTTAGTAAAATTTTCACACACCCAGAAATTCGCAACATAAATAAGATTGATTTTATTAAAAATAAGATCATAAGAACTCTTCTAAAATTGATTAGTTTATCTCTGGAAGGTGAGGCAGCATCTAAGGTAGCCATAGTATTTGAACCGGGCTTTAACTGCTTTGATCCAGTTGAACTTTCTAAGCCTTCAACTTGTATGTTAGATCCAGTTCAAACCAGGTTATTTAAGGAAGTATTCCTTTTGATTTCCTCCTTACAGGGATATGTTACAGTTCTCCCCATTTGGAATACTGAGTTTTTAGTGATCAGTTGGTCTGTTGATCTATGCTTTATTTTCCATTATATTCAAGCAGTCTTTTGTTACTCTTTGTTGCCTCCTTGTGCTTTTTTCCTTTCCCCTTGGCTTCCTTCTAGTTAGTTCCACTCACACCTGTTCCATATTCAGCTCATTAGCCAATCCTTTGTTCTGCTCCTTTTACATCTTCCACGTATGCGGTCACTCAGCGCTGGTTCCTTGTTGTTTGTTGCTTCCTTAACTCTGGCTCCCCACATAAGTTTCCCTTGATGTGTTCTGGTCATTTGTTTCTTTTTATATTTGGAATTGCATTTGGGTCCTCAAATCCTCCACCCCATTGTGGCTTTTAAGGTTGTTTTTTTTTAGGGCTTTTAAGGAGCTGTAATTAAACCTTTACTTGAGAAACTGTCTCTTGACCCAGATGACTTTGTCAATTATACCCTATATCCAATCTTCCTTTCTTATTTAAAATTCTTGAGGAAGTAGTTGCCTAACAAGTGTGTGATCACTTACACCATAATGAACTTTTTGAAGTGTTTCAGTCTGGCTTTAGAGCCCATCATAGCACTGAAACGGCTCTGGTGAAAGTTGCTAATGATATTCTAATGGCCTCAGGTAAAGGACTTGTATCTGTACTTGTCCTGTTAGATCTCAGTGCTGCATTTGATACAGTTGATCATAATATTATTTTAGAGACTTGAATATTTTGTAGGAATAGCACTAGGCTGGTTTAAATCTTATTTATCTGACCTATTTCTGTTTGTTCACATTAATGATACATTTTCCTCATGCTCTAGGGTTACCTGTGCAGTAACACAGGGATCAGTGCTAGGACCAATTCTCTTTACTATATATACTGTCAGTAGAATTATTAGACAGCATGTGATTAATTTCCACTGTTATGCTAATGATATTCATCTGTACCTATAAATCCAGATGAAGCTAACCCATTACATAGATTACAGGCCTGTCTTGAGGACATAAAAACCTGGATGACTCTTAACTTTCTGTTCTGGAATACAGATTAAAAAAAGAAGTTATAGTATTTGGACCAGAGTCTTTGAAAAAGAAGCAGATTAGTCAGTAACTTCATTCGGATGGGATTCAACTGATTACAGACAATACATTACAAAAACTTGGTGTTGTTTTTGATCAGGACCTGTTATTTAAATTCTATATCAAATAGGTTTCTAAAATATCCTTCTTTCATCTGAGGAACCTTGCAAAAATTAGAAATATCCTGTCCAGGGGTGATGCTGAGAAACTAGTCCATGCATTTGTTACTTCAAGACTGGACTACTGTAATTCTTTACTATCAGGAAGTCCACAAACTGCAGTTTAAAGCTTTAAAAGTCTTAAAAGCAGCTGATCCAAAATACTGTTGCTAGATTTAAAAAATAAAAAGAGATCATATCTCTCTTATCCTAGTTTATCTTCATTGGTGTCCTGTTAAATCCAGAATATAATTTAAAATCCTCCCTCTCACATATAAAGCCTTAAATGGCCAAGCTCCATCTTATATCAGAGACATGATTGTTCCTAATGTACCTAACAGAGCCCTTCACTCTCAATTTGCAGGCTTACTAGTGGTTCCTAGAATTTCTAAAAGTAGAATGGGAGGCAGATCTTCTAGTTATCAGGATCCTCTCCTGTGGAACCAACTACAAGCTTTAGTCTGTCTGTAATTATGCTGCTATTGGCTTAGACTGCAGGAGGACATAGGGACCCCTTTTTCATCATTCTGCTTTATTCTATCTCTATTCTCCCACTCTGCAGAAATGTGAGTTTAATCTCTAACACTATGCCCTGTCTGCTTTTTCTCATAGTAGCTTCATCTGGTCTGTTCCTGTTTGGTTGTGACACCATCCTGGAAAGAAATATCAGCTGTGCTGCTGCCATCAATGCCTTTGTTTATAGATGTTGGAACTTGGCCTGTTTTTCATTGTAGTCCTGTTTATCTGACTGTGACTGGCTGGATGTGCTCTCTTCATCCTCTGACATGGGAGCTGGCCCGGAGCTCGTCTGCCTGGCTGTGTGTTTACTGGTCGGGCTGCCTGTGGAGCTGGAGTACAGTTGCCTTTTGTATATGCTTCATTCTACATGTCTGCGCCTGTCTCCTTGAACCCCAGTTGGCCTCGGCAGATGGCCGCTAACAAAGAGTCTGGTTCTGCTCGAGTATTCTTACTGTTAAAATTGAGTTTTTCCTCTCCACTATTGCAACGAGCATGCTTGGTGTGAGGGATTGCCTTTGAGTCAGAACTGGTTTTCATTAGATAGAAAACTTTTAATCAATTTGACTGTATGATCTGGTCATCATCTGTATGATGACTGGGGTTGTGAATGGACACTATATAAATAAACTGAATTGAATTGAACAGCAAAACACTATGGTACACTAAAAACACTCTCATCAGCGGCAGGAGAGAACAAGAATAATCTAGCCCTGATGACTTAATGCAAGCACCTTAAATAGAGGCAGGAGCAGGTGGACCAGATGAGCAGGGATGAGAAACCGGGCAGAGTTATACAGGTGAATGGAATGAGTAATTAAGCCAGTCATCAGTCCCAAGATCATGACACGTAGGGAGTAGGTACCCTGCATCTACCGATTTCTAATGGTTCCATATCATAGATTTACTTGAGTGTTGTTTACTTCATAACTCCTGCTGGTTTAAAGGATCATTCTCTTGTTCCATTGCTTGAAGCAATTATTTAAGCTCTGTTCAAGGAATATAAAATGTTGGAACTCTTTCAAGGTTGGATGTGATTCTTTAATCTGTGTGACCCTCTTTGTGAGTTCAGACAGTAGGCTACATCCAACATTCCTCGTTTGTGTTTTTCTTGTAGCAGAAATATTTTCACATTCACAGCATCATTAGTTATTATTTATGTTCTTGACTTATTCAGCTGGTTTGTTATGGGGCTGTTTTGGATATAGTTGATTGCCTATGCAACTTTTTCTCTTGTCTGGAAATGCTGTTCCCTTCAAGGTCATCCTACAGGGCAGCAAACCTGTTTTTCAGTGGATTCCCCATATGTTAGTGGGTCCTTCCTTATTCTTTGTTTTTGGTAACAAATGGCTTTTTGTACCTGCTAAATTGAGTAGAAGACATCTTTCTTTAAGGGCCTGGCTGGGCTTTGTCATCTCAATGTGGCATACATGCTGTCAGGTGTCTTTTCAGATCTTGGTTGGATTTTGATCCTTGACTTTTCTCCAATAGTTTTCCAGCTACCAGTTTGGTTATTGTCATGAGAATCAGCACCTTTTTTTCTCTGCTCCGTTGGATAGTTGTGGTTCTGATGTTTTGTTATTTAAAACCGCTGGTGGGGTTTTCAAGCGGTTTTCTTGCTGGCTGGATCATATAATTTCCATGATACCAGCATTTATTTCCACGCTCACTTCCAGTTGATCAATGTTTATTTCCATTACAGCCATCATCTGTAGAAAGTTGTTGAAATCCTGTTTGGTGAAGGGAGGCATTTTGTGTCGACAGACTTTTCCTTCTCTGCTGTGTGATCAAAATAACAAAATGTTTAAAAAGTCGTCCAAGAACCTTTGAAAAATGTTGTTTTGTCCAACTGTCAATGAGGAAGAGATGCGTCTAGCAGGCAGAGAGGTAAAACTGTATAATAGTACATCTATTCACTTGTCTTGTTATTAAAAAAAAACACTTCTTCCAGATTGAAGAATATTTGCTTCAGCCTAAGATTAAATGGAAGTTCTATCTAGATCTTAAGAATTACCTAAAGGTAATATGAACAACCGCTGGGATGCACTGAAGCTTTGATTAATTTTGGTGTTATGTCTCAAGCTATATGTTTGTTATACATGTTATGAGTAAGGACCACTGGTTTAATTAACTCGATGTGTTCAAAGTAATAAATACATTTAAAGAGCGAACCACCCTTTCATCCCTGTAGTCCCTGTGTTTAATAATTGTTTGTGTACTAACTCTAAGAGCAACATGATACATCAAGATCATAAAACCCAGTGGATCCACCTCTGGAAAATATGCCCTCACTTGACTGCGCATTATATGTGGTAAGAGTCAGATCCACTGGTTAAAGGACCAGTTCATTGCTTCATTGACTTTATGGTGGCATCAATTTAAATTAACCTGTTTTTATTTTACCTACAACTAATGTGTGTATTAGTTTCACTAGTTGAAATAAAATGGAGAAAAATATATTCTAAACCCTTTCATGCCGTGACTGAAACAAATATTTGTGCTTCCTTCTAGTGATCTGTTGAGTTTTACAGATGAAATATGTAATGAAAGCTTTACAGTCCCTGTGTAAAATCTTAGTTAAAATATATTTTTGAGCTAATTTTTCTAATATTAATGCCCTTTTCATAGGTAAATTTTAGGTAATTTTTTGCCTGCGACAGACTGGTGACCTACCTAGGCTGTACCCCATCTGCTGGAGGTCACCAACCCCACAAAGACCCTAAGAGAAGCTGGAGAAGATGGATGGAACGATGGATAAATTTATTTAAAACTAAGCTATGGGTATTATTTCAGGCTAGTGTTTGGTAGTTTTAGCTATGATAGTGTACTAAAGTGATGCTAATTTCTAACTTTATTAGCAAAGCAAGTCTTTATGATGTAAGCAGGACTACACACTTCTGCTTTAATTATAAAGCACTCGTAACAAGAAGATTGACATTCTGTTTGAGATTATTACTTAATTTAATTTGAAAACGATAAGAAACAAGCATATTAACACTGAACACGAACTTACCTCAGCTCACTGTACCAATCGGAAAGGCATTACAATAATTAAGCAAAGGAAGTCAGGTATAGGAAATTTCCTATAAGATTTAAAAAAATTTGGGTAATGAATGAAATAAAAAGATCCCGGATACAAGCGGCTGAAATGAGTTTTCTCCGTAGTGTGTCGAAGCTCTCCCTTAGCTATGGGGTGAGGAGCTCAGTCATCCGGGAAGGACTCAAGAGTAGAGCCATCGAGAGGAGCCAGTTGAGTTGGCTGGAGCATCGGGTTAGGATGCCTCTTGAATGTCTCCCTGGTGAGATGTTCCAGGCACGTCCCACAGGGAGGAGGCCCAGGGGGAGACCCAGGACACACTGGAGGGACTACATTTCTTTGCTGGCCTTTGAGTGCCTTGGGGTTCCCCCAGAGGAGCTGGCCCAAGTGGCTGGGCAGAGGGACGTCTAGGCCTCCCTACTGCTACCCCCGTGACCCAACCCCGGATAAGCGGAAGAAGATGGATGGATGGATGGATTTTAAACTTGAGGTTGGTTTATTACTAAAGTGCAGAATGGAACTCTGTGACAACAAGGTGAGTAGAAAGGATAAATAATAATAAAAAGGACAGAAACTTACAGCAATTGCATGAGGAGAACAGTACATGGAACATGTAAATGGAGAGTGATAGAAAAATCATCTAGATCGCAACAAAAAATCCATAGCCAAAAACGAAAAGTGAAAAAAAAAATGAAAAAAAAAAATGAGCAGGGGTTGAAGATAACAAGGTCCCCAAAAAAGGCATCTAAGATGAAATGTAGAGCAGCTGTGTCGGAAGGAAAGTAGGGAGCAGCTGTGTTGGAAGGAAAGTAGGGAGCAGCAGGAATGTAACTAATTTACACAGAGAAAGCCTGAACAACATTGATTCAGAGAAAAGGAACGCACAAAAGGTTAGAGTACAACATTAAACCAAGAAACCAAACACAAAACATCCCTTACATGGCAAGACTGTATTGACAATGATAGGAACATCATTTGACAAGACACATCAAATGTAGGAGTTATATGGTGTAGGAAACCTAGGGATATTCATCCTTCTCTGTTTCCTTGAAAATAAAAACAAGTGAAATCATGAGTCTAATTAGAGTCACAGTGTGTTGACAGTAAAGCATTGAAATAGTAAGATATGTCTATCAGCCAATTATTTGTTGGTTTGTTTATTATTATGGTTTTGTTATTCATCAGTCTTCTCTTAGGGCATGTTGTACAAAGGTTTAAATGCATGCAGCAAACCATAAGAAGAGATGGCATTTCCTGTCATTGCCTATGAGTAAAGGAGTATTCTGACAGGGTGCATCCAATTAAAGGTTCTATAATGATCCTGGTGTGGTTAAATAGGAGTTGAACTGAACATTTATTAGAAAGATTTATCAGGTTTTAGTACTCAAAATAGTATCTATATCTAATAAAAAAGGGAAATATTATATTATAATATTTTCTTAAATGCATAAATATCTGAACTGTATTTTATTCATATTCCCATTTAACACACTAAAGTATTTGTTTCAGTTAGGCCCTTCTTATAAGCAACTTTAAAAAAAACACTAACAACATAGAAAGCATATTTTTCATCAACCTGGATGTCTGTGTAAAATTATTATTTATGAATCTAATTTTGGATTTTACATTTTTCTAAGCCTTAAGTGAAAAATCATCATAATTATCAGAAAGATGTGATTTATAACACAAACCTTTTTGCGTTTTTGATTGAGCTAGCTATATGATGTATTTCAATCAGTAAACTAAGTTACCAAAATAAATGAACCTTTTCTATACATTCAAAGCCATTCACCATGACTTTGTACTCATAACTTCTTGATCCATGTCAGTTTAGGTAAATAGACATCTCATGACAGGTTTAGTTTTTTCGGAAAATAAGAAAAAAAGCTTTGTTGTCTAGCAGGTGCAGTGTTATTTAACATGGTTTTTGTCAGGATAAGTGGATACTTGTTGAGGACCCAAATGCAGAGATGGAGATGAGGCAGATATGATTTTTTGCAAAAATGTAATGAACTAAAAATGCAGCAGCCATGATCCAGAACCAATCAACAAGAAACTCAGAAACCAAAAATTAGGAGACACCGGGGGGGGGGGGACAAACCGAAGGAATGGAGGAATGAAGAGAATCCAGCAATGAGGAACTGTATGGGAGGCATATATATGGGAGAACAAAGAAATTGCTAATCAGCTGATAGGGAGCAGGAGGGGATACAAATAGTAACTCAAAACATACAACACTGCTTAAATATAACTAGAAAAAAATTAGAATGACACAAAATGGAAAATAAACCAATAACCAAGAAAACACAGAATGACATAAATTAAAGTGTAACCGAAAACTCAATGAGACATCTTTAGCATAACCAAAAAGTCTACAATGGGCGGAATCAGTTTTGTGGGTCTAAATCCTAAATGAAAGGTTTAAAGGAGCAATAAGGATTTTTTTTACAACTGATTGCGCCTTTGAGTATCATTTGCAGACCAAAGCAACATTACTGTCAGGATCTTGGCACTGGATTATTGGTTCATTTCTTCCACCTGTCTAGCTCCAGCCAGTTTTCGTTCTCACTCAACAGATCCACCTGTTCCAGTTCCTATTTAAACTGCTCTGAACTTCCATCTGTGCTCAGAGTCTGCGCTTTACTCTCCAAACTGATGGTCCGCTTTCAGCAGTATGGCTCTTCCTGCCCTTGCTACTTATTAAACATTGGGGCTGATCATCCTCCACCAAGTCTAAAAAATCCATTAGTCTAACTATTAAGATTGTATTTCTTCCAGCTCACAAGAGGTGATTTAAAACACTTTGATTTCTACCAAAATTAATCCCTAAATTATATCTTATATATAAGACAATATTTCATTGCAAACTGTTTATTTTTAGACAAAGGCCCAGATGAAAAGGTACATAGACTGAATATGTCTCTCTCATTGTCTTCGTTTCTATCTATTTAAATGTGAAGTAAATGTTTCCTTGTATTGTCATTAAAAATTTTCTCCGTTTGCTTTGAATATGTCCACATTTTCGTTAACATATTCATTTAGTTTAGGTTAGGTTTGCCATGGCATTGCAAGCAAGGCAATTATGTAGGTTCTCTCTGAAATTTCTTTATATTAAAAACCCTATGAATGTAAATCTACTTTGACCTCTCAGGATAGCAAAGGGGCAAATTCTCAGAAATAAAGCCAAAATTGCCAAAGTAGAAAGAAGAATGTTTTTGTTCTTTGCTTTTTTGGAGCAATGAAGATTTTATTGATCTGTGTGTAATGCGTAATTCAAAGTAGATCAGAAAGTGTTTGCTTTGTTTCTTTTTTTGTACATTTTGTTAGCTTGTCTGTCTGCTATATTAACTACTATGGTGTTTTTAAATAGATCTGCTATTTTCACATCTTTTGTGAGACATTTTTTTGTATAAAGTAGGGCATCGATTCTATTAATATAAATTAATTCTATAAATCAAAGTTTTCTGCCCAACAGAAACAAATGGAGAGAGTACCGTCCCCTGTGTTGCTCCAGTGCTGTGGACTACTTGATTAGACAGCTTACCCTTCAGTCTAATGAACTGTGGTACAGTAGGTTTGTCAGGTAGTCTTTGATCCAGGTGACTGTTGATGCCTCCACTGGAGTCTTCTGAAGTTTCTCACCAAGTAAGTCAGGCTGAATTGTGTAAAATGCACTGGAGAAATCAACAACCATGATGCTTACAGTGCTGTCTGCATTTTCTAAATAGGTTTGTTAAAGCAGGTGTATAATGGCATCATCAACCCTAACTCCACGGCGATAAGCAAAATGCAGGGGGTCCTGATAGCTGCTTGTTTGCTTGCTGAGGTAAAACAGCAAAAGTCTTTCTAGGACCTTCATAATGTGGAATGCCAGGGAAACAGGTCTGTAGTCACTGAGGACAGTTGGCTGGAGGTCATTTCACATCACTGAAACTGTCTCGAGAGTCAGACTAAGGGTGAAGAGGTGCTGCAGAATCCCACAGAGCTGCTCTGCCCAGGCCTTCAGGACTCTGGGGATGACATCTTCAGGGCATGGTGACTTATTTTGATTAAGGCTACGTTGACACCGCAGCCCGAAGTGACCCAAATCAGATTTTTTTTGCCCACATGCGACCTGGATCTGATCTTTTCATGGCTGTCTCAACAACACAGATCTGATTTTTTCCATCGGTCACTTGGCTATGTGGTCCTGAATCTGATACGAATCTGATTTTTTCAAATGCGACCTGTGTCTGAACGGCAAGGTCGCATTCATCTGATCTGAAAGCCATTAGTAACCAACATAGGTCACTATTCTGCTTCTTGCTACACAGAAGCGGCAAGAAAAACAAACACCATGGTGGACGATGATGCGGAGAGTAGTATTTTTTTTAACCATCTTGATTGAGGTTGAGGTTTTAAGTTTTGGTAGGTTCGCTGTGGGCAGGAGAGAAGGATGCTAAGCTTGTTCCTTAGCTGAATCTGTTGAAGAATGTATTCAGTTAATTCGCTTGGCAATGACACTGCACAGCTTTCTGGTAGGGGCAGAAGGTTGAATATAAATGGTTACGAACAGAACACTACAGAAATCTCTGGGCAATTAATATGGCCAAAAACTAACTGCCAACAGTTCACTTTCTGGGCTGAGTGGACAAATCTTTACAGTAACATGTACAGTAACTCTCTGTCCGCTCATATGGTGAGAAAGCATGGCAAAGACATGCTTGAGTCCAAGATATTATCCTGCAGCCACGTTTCAGTAAAACACATAATGCTGCATAGTCTGTGCTGATGTATTTGAAGTATTATTTCAGCATTAGAGATTTTAAAGAGCTTTTACCGGGTGTAAAATATCCACTTCCTAGTGTTACTGTGGTTACACATCATAAAAAGTATCCAAAAAGAACAAAATTAACAATCATAATTCTTCGAGTTTCATAGAAATCATCAATGAAACATCAGAAAAAGAAACCCCATACTGTACGTCACATGACTCTGGAAAACTCGTCTCTTTTTATTTGAACGGCACATTTTACACCTGCTCATGAGACAGCATTAACGGTGCTAACTCCGAGACTCATGGTGTGGCAAACAATACTTCAGATTATAACATTAACTTAGATGGTAGCCTACAACAGACATAAGAACTGCAACAAATATAATTGTAACTTTATAACCTGCAATAATTGACTGCTGCCCAGTGCATGCTGGCAGTGGCGGCTTGTGGAGTTTTCTCCAGAGGGAGCTATAAATTCAAAATAGACGTACACCAAAAACCAATCGAATGTATACTAATTTATCACACCAGTATATTCATATGAATGCCAACAACAAAAAACATTATAAAAACACTTTATTAAAAAAAAGCATAATTTCATTTACAGGTTTACTTTTTGTATACAAATCTTGCCATTCTGAGGCTTTGTCAAGGTCAATCTGTGTTTTGCATGGTCCAATATTGTTTCACAAGCCTAAAATAACAATATACCAGTTAAATAATGGTGAAGCTTTTAGTCAGCTTTATATATTTTTTTATATATAAAAAATATTTATTTTCTCTGGAATATGTTTATCTATGAGCAACAATGGAAATTTTCCGTATGAGTCCCAGATTGTTCTTTCTTCCTTGCCTTTTCTAAAAAGTGATTTAAATCAGTCCTACCTGTCTTTATACATGCTAGGTCAGATCCTGACATTTGAAAAAGGAGGCAAAATAAAACTACACACTGCTAGCCAAGCCTTGTTGATAACCCAGGTCCTGGAAAAGGACTTTTCTTGCTCCATTTCTCTCTCTCTCTCTCAAATGCGTCTCCAACTCCCGCCACTGGACCTGTCAATCACCCACAAAACGTCTGGGCTGTGGTAGGAGGTGTTGAGGAAATACATTTCCTGTCACCTCAGGGCACAACAGAGCTCAGTGCTGCGCCCCGAGCTCTCATATACCCTTGTATTGCAGAGGAGCTACTGCGCATGTACCACTTTTAATGAGAGTCTATGGGCAAAGATTTATGCGCCCTAGGGCGGAAATACGGCATCAATCCAATGAATGACGCTTTACTCGTCATATAAGATGAAATATTTATCTTGCACATCTAAGAAATATATATAGATATATTTAGAAATATTTTACATTTTAATTTAAATTAAAAAAAAATAATTAATTTTTTTTTCTAATGTCTTAATCAGGGTCATTGGGTGTGGGGCGGCGCTCTAACGCCTACTTTTGGCCAGCCACCACTGCATGCTGGGAAAACTAACTCCAGCTGCCCCAACACACAACACAATCAAGCCCATCAGTCATCACCCCTGGGGGAAGGAAGACCATAGAAAGAATTATAGTAAAATCTGGCCAATCTGAGTTACATTAAAAACTAAATAATCAGTAAACATCAGATGGACAGATGGGAAAGAGAAAATATTAGTTCCTAGCAGCTGAATAAAAATATAAATAAAAAGGGCAGGTGATCAAGGAGGTGGTTGTTTATTGGGGCAAGTCAACAGTCATCATCAAAACAGAAGGAGCATGGAGAGTCTGCATACAGACCACAGATGGACCAAATGGTCCATTGTTGCTGTCAGAAAAATCTAGAGCTTAACCCATTTAAGACGGTTGAGATGATGGTGCACTTTCCCAATACACAATCCACATGCCTCCTTAAGAACACATGTTTACTGTGGATCACTTCCAGGTTTAGAATTCACCCTGGCACTGAGATGCTCCTCACACACAGACACTGGTTGGAAGAAACTCAAGCAGAAACTGTACTTCCTGCATCAACTTAAGAATTAAAATCTTCCACATGAGCTGCTTTGCTTATTGTTATTATTAATCTATCTTTTCCCATCCACAAAACAGGAGATAACATGTACATTCAATGCTTGAACAGATGTAAGGTCAGCCAAAATGACCTCTTTTTAGACCCCACACATTCAAAAAGGGTTTAGACTGATACCTTTAGGTCAGCGCTATAGAGTGCTATTTGGGAAAAACTCTGTGAAAACTAAAGGCAGGCTTACACTGTATGATTTTTTTGCCTTTTTTTTTTTATTTTTCAGTAGCATGAGAATATTTAGTATCGGGCAAAATTTTTTTTTTTTTTTTTTTTTGCATGTCCTGTGTTAAGTAGTGTACAGAGGGTAAAAAAGGGTAATCAGCCTTTCAGAACACCCTCCCGAATAGGAATCGTACAGTCTGATGAAAATCAAACATGTTTGAAATTTATTAGTCCCTCACGAGGTGATTATGATCATATGCTGTTGTTGAAGAAGACGTACAAGCATCTATGAGCCGATTCATCTTCACTTGCGCATTGTGGAAGTACAAATAAGGGACTCCTTCTTCTTCTCTGACTTTAATTCCCAGATATAAAAGTCTGACCAGCACCATCTTTTCACTGCACTGAGTCTGATGTGTCATTTTTAAAAATACAGTACAGTGTGAACAGTCAAATGCATCGGCATATTGGGCCACACAAATGTAATTACAGATCTCATGAGCTGTTTTGTCTTGCAGTTTGAGATCTGAGTACAATGATTGAATATACTGTAGTGTATGCCCAGTGCCCACCCTTAGTCGTCAAAACACTCAAATTAATGCAGTGCAGATTAACACATATTCCATCATGTCTTTGACCTTTGTAAAAACACTGTAAATATAAAATAAATTTTAATGGTATATTCTTTTCTCACGGAATCATAAAGAACATGCATTCAGTGAGAGCACATTAGAACTGCATCAAACTATTTGGTTATATACACAATCATTTTGAATAAAACTCTTTCTGATTCTTAACACTAAAATATCTTTACAAGTAAAAAAATATAGCCCTCCATATAAATGATTAACAGATAATTTAAAACCATAAGGTCTGAGAATTGTATGAGAAAACATTTGCAAAATAGATGAGAATATTTTATAATGGTTTGTGTTTGACTCTTCTACAAGCATTGCTGGACCTTACATTGGGGTGTGTGTTTTTGTGTTCATATGTGGGTACTCTTTAGCCCCCCTGCTGACAGTGTGTGGGTGATGGATGGCAGTATGCCTGTTATGTCACCCAGACACACAATCTCACACATTTTGGGTTTGCAGCCTCAGTAGCTAGTTATATTCCGTCAACACACCCGAGATGACAATGCTCTCTAAGACAGTAAAGCTGTGTCACACTCGGCCACCATGAAGACATGATAATAGTCTATATTAAACACAAACCCATCATCTAATGCTATTTCATTTTTTTTATTTCTGTAAACAAGGCTACATCTCTAAATGTATTTTTGGAGATGTTAACGGTGGGACAGCTTATTTTAGTATAAAGGCTACCAAATTAAACTGAAAATATTTTATTTGGACTCTGTGTGGAACATCGGTTCCTATGCAATATCCGAGTAACAGCTGATCATACTAATACTGTCACTGTGGGCAAACAATCATCATAACAGTTTTTTACTGTCATCACAGTAAATAAATGGCTTCCGCAATATTCGCATCACCTATCTTCTCAAGTGATTGTGAGATTTATTTCCATCAATTATAGAAATTCTTCAAAACTGTTGTCTCAAGTACATTGGCCAGTCCAAAACTAGATGAGAAAGTATCATGAATTGACCACAAAATCGAAATGGAAGTAAGAGTATATAATGTTGACAGAGGATGAAGTGGGACATGCTCTTTAACGATTTGTGAGTGACTTTGAAAAAAAAAAAAAACTGTGTTAGTTTAGCCCAAAAATGACTGTTTCATGTCCTACCTCCAGCTCAGACACAGACCAGCTGATGCCTTCTCTCATCCTGCTCCGCAGCTAAGTCCACCTGTATGATTCTGTGATCCTCAGAAGTCCTCAGTATAGATGCTAGCCTTGGCCTGCCATAGTCTCTTCCTGCTCTGTCACGATAGAGGGCTCTATCGATGTGGTGTCATCCTCCATCCTCCTCTGATCCTCTAGCTAGCCAGGGTCAGCAGTAGCTTCTTCTGGGCCAGCACACTGTTTCCTCGCAGGCCTTTCAGAGCTGCCGCTGTGCTCCTGAGCTCTCTTCCTAAATTTTGCAGCGGCAAGCTGCCGCCTCTGCAGCTGTAATTCCATAGCTCCAGAGGACAGCATAGCTGGCTGGCTTGTCTTGGTTATAGAGATCTCTAAGCTGCTGTTTTTACACAAATTCTCCGCTTCTCCTGCCTAAGCTAAGGAACACTGTCTCCCCTTACCTCTGTTTTCCAGGTGATTTATCTCCGTTTTGGCGACTCTGACCAAAACAAACATGGACCAAGAGCAGGAGAAATATGCAAGACCGCACAAAAAAAATAAATAAATAAAAATACAAAATGCAACAACTGATGCTTGAAATTGGTAATTTTCATAACTGAGCCATCAAGTACCTTGATAATTTAATAAATAGCATTTCATTAGTCTGTGCAGAATTGTACATAGGTAGCCCAGAATATATCTGCATCCACAACAGGGTGTCACAGACATGGTTCTGTTATGTTTTCTTTAGAGCTTTCAGTTTTACTTTGCCCCATGTTTTCTAGTTTTAGTGGTTTAATTCTTATTTCGTTGTGTTCTCTGGTTATTTTTTCAGTTTTCAGGTTTTTATTTGTTGCCCTCTGCTGCCCTCTTGTGTTCTCTTTTTTCCCTAGCTCCTTTCCTGTCTGCTCTGTTCACACCTGCTTTCAATCTGCTCTTCAGTCCTCTCTTTGTTCAGTCTCCCATAAATACACTCCTTGTGTAGTTCCTCCGTGCTGGTTCCTCGACTAACTTTCTTCAACACCTCCTCACTGAGTGTTCCTCCTCGTGATTGTTTCCCACAGATTTCTCCATGGTTTCTAGTTTGTTTGACTTTTTTCATGTTTGATTTTTGGATATTTGGATTCCTGCCTCAGCTGTCTGTTTACCTATCATTAAATCAACAAGAAACTTACCTCTGTCTCCCTGCCTCTGCATTTGGGTCCTCAAACCACAATCTAATCATGACACAGGGAACCAACTCCTTTGTAATTATAAATACTAATTTCTAAGGAAAGGTAAATAGAGATTGAGTATTTCAGTTTATAGGTGATAATAAACAACATACATATGGATGATATAGAAAAACATCTGTCAGTCAATCTCTGTAATTATTATACAATGTACCATTAAAAATAACTTGTGAAAGAAACTGAAACTTTAGAGATGTCAGGATTACACAGGATCAGGGCTTGACTGTTTTTCTCACTGGCCAGTATTTTCATTAACCACTGATGTTGTTAACAAATTATTCTTAATATAATTAAAGCTGTCTATGGTGTGCTAAAGTTAACTTAAACTAGATTTACAACTTTTTAACATGTAAAGAACATGTGTACTTACTCGTAATACTATATAAAATGTTTAACACTATTGTTCATTGTCAAGTATTAGGCTCCGATAAGGTTTTATGTAAAGCCCCTTTTAAACGAACATATGCGGTGTAGAAAGTAATAAAACATGTTATCAATGCATTTTGCTGAAGAAGACTGTTAAACTTTGAGCAATTTGTTCTTCCATATGTTGTCATCAAAGTCCCAAACAACACAAAAAAGTAACCAGGTTTGTAGCTAGTGAATAAAAAAAAAAGTCTCTAGAAGGGTTTCACAATATCAAAGTCAATATGCCAAATATCAAATAATTGGCATCAGTGCGTAAAACTGCTTTTTTTCTGTCTTCTCTTTCATCTTTCTATCATCTTTTTATTTTTTTCTCTACTCTGCGAAGTGTGGATTTAGATGCTACGTACATGTAACAGTTTTGCATCGTTGTACTCCACAGGGACTGCCTTTTTGAAGTGACAACGGTCACGAACAAATCAGTGATCAAACACAATGCACCTGTGTTGCTCATGGGAGATGTAGTATTGCAGAGTCAGATTTAGCTACATTTTCCTATTATTTCAGATGATGTTTGACAAAACTACAATTAAAAAAAACAATCTGCCAAAGTGGCTTGTAGGAGTGGCTGTGCACTCTGCCACAGCTGAAATTAATCTGCATTACTTGGGTTGAAGGTTGTTAATTTCAAGCTCTGCACATGATATAAAAGTGTAGAATCAGTTGATGAGTCTTACACGTTTAGACATTTTAGATTGCAGTCATCTGTAGGGTCTTTTATTGTGTTTTTTATTCTTTTACAGTTTTATTATTTTTGCAATCTTATGATTATCAGTTTAAATATAAAACATTTTTTAATGGGCTATATGTATCAATTTGATATTGACACTGAAATAAATTGCAATGACTTTTGAAACTTTGCCAAGTCCTCCTACTAATTGTATTTGGGTTTATTCTGGACCGGAACTCAGGGGCAGCAGTCTCAGCAGAGACTCCCAGACTTGCTTCTCTCCAGACAACTCCTCCAGCTCTCCTGGGGGAACTCTGAGGCACAATGAGACCAGCCAAGGGACACATTTCCTCCATCGTGTCCTGGGTCATGCCCTTGGCCTCCTCCCAATCGGACGTGTTTGGAACACCTCCCAAGGCAAGCCTACAGGGTGCATCCGAAAAAGATGTCCAAGCCACCTCAGCTGACTCCTCTCAATGTGGAGAAGTCACTCTACTCTAAACTAGTTTAACTGCCATGGCGGAGTGATACAGTGAGCTTGTGCTCTGCAAAGGTTGCAAGTACGCGGTTCGATCCCCAGAGCCTGCATCTTGGTCCCTGAGCAAGACCCTTAACCCCACACTGCTCCCCGGGCACTGCACAATGGCAGCCACTGCCCATTAAGGGAAGGGGTGAAATGTAGAAATATTCTCCAGTGTGAGATCAATACGGTTCAATTATTATTATTATTATTATAAGAAGGCCTGTACTCCCTACTCCTGTTTGAGCCATAGACTCTCGAGGTGCTGGGTTCCAGAGCCCAGGCAATGTATCGAGGCGAGCTCGACTATTTCTAACAGGTGTCGCCCTGCCATCCACCATCCACGTCCCAGAGCCAGTTTAATTGTCATGGATCAGGTCCCTGAGGCCTCTGACTGCTACCCCATCCTACCCAAGTCCTAATGTTGTTAAATATTGTCATTTCAATAAGTTTTTTCAGGAGTTGATCCCATTCTGCTGATAATTATAGACCATATTTCTGTGTAGTTACAAATCTTCCTGGGTGTATGGTGTGACAGCTGCACTGGAATGAATGCATAAAATCAGTAAAACATAAATCAACTTTTAATCATGTGCAGTTATATATCCATATTCAAAAGCAGGGCCTTGCGCATTTTAAGTTGGAACCTCCTGTGATGGCCCTTGTTATACAGGTGCTGGTCATAAAATTAGAATATCATGAAAAAGTAGATTGATTTCAGTAATTCCATTTAAAAAGTGAAACTTGTATATTATATTCATACATTACATACAAACTCATATATTTCAGATGTTTATTTTGTTTAATTTTGATGATTACAAATGACAACAAATGAAAATCTCAAATTCATCATATCAGAAAATTAGAATATTACTGAAGACCAATAAAAACAAAGGATTTATAGAAATGTTGGCCAACTGAAAAGTATGAACATGAAAAGTATGAGCATGTACAGCACTCAGTATTTAGTTGGGCCTCCTTTGGCCTGTATTACTGCAGCAATGCGGCGTGGCATGGAGTCGATCAGTCTGTGGCACTGCTCAGGTGTTATGATAGCCCAGGTTGCTCTAATAGTGGCTTTTAGCTCTTCTGAATTGTTGGGTCTGGTGTATTGCATCTTCTTCTTCACAATACCCCATAGATTTTCTATGGGGTTAAGGTCAGGAGAGTTTGCTGGCCAATTAAGAACAGGGATACCATGGTCCTTCAACCAGGTACTGGTAGCTTTGGCACTGTGTGCAGGTGCCAAGTCCTGTTGGAAAATGAAATCTGCATCTCCAAAAAGTTGGTCAGCTGCAGGAAGCATGAAGTGCTCTAAAACTTCCTGGTATGTGGCTGCGTTGACCCTGGACCTCAGAAAACACAATGGACCAACACCAGCAGATGACATGGCACCCCAAACCATCACTGACTGTGGAAACTTTACACTGGACTTCAAGCAACGTGGATGAAGTGCCTCTCTTCTTTTCCTCCAGACTCTGGGACCTTGATTTCCAAAGGAAATGCAAAATTTACTTTCATCAGAGAACATGACTTTGGACCACTCACCAGCAGTCCAGTCCTGTTTCTCTTTAGCCCAGGCAAGACGCTTCTGACGCTGTCTGTGGTTCAAGAGTGGCTTGACACAAGGAATGCGACAGCAGAAACCCATGTCTTTCATACGTCTGTGTGTGGTGGTTCTTGAAGCACTCACTCCAGCTGCAGTCCACTCTTTGTGAATCTCCCCCACATTTTTGAATGGGTTTTGTTTCACAATCCTCTCCAGGGTGCGGTTATCTCTCTTGCTTGTACACTTTTTTCGACCACATCTTTTCCTTCCCTTCGCCTCTCTATTAATGTGCTTGGCACTGAGCTCTGTGAACAGCCAGCCTCTTTAGCGATGACCTTTTGTGTCTTGCCCTCCTTGTGCAAGGTGTCGATGGTCGTCTTTTGGACAACTGTCAAGTCAGCAGTCTTCCCCATGATTGTGTAGCCTATAGAACTAGACTGAAAGACCATTTAAAGGCTTTTGCAGGTGGTTTGAGTTAATTAGCTGATTAGAGTGTGGCACCAGGGGCCATCAATTTTGAACCTTTTCACAATATTCTAATTTTCTGATATGATGAATTTGAGATTTTCATTTGTTGTCATTTGTAATCATCAAAATTAAACAAAATAAACATCTGAAATATATGAGTTTGTATGTAATGTATGAATATAATATACAAGTTTCACTTTTTAAATGGAATTACTGAAATCAATCTACTTTTTCATGATATTCTAATTTTATGACCAGCACCTGTAGTATGGGGTCTTATCCCTAGGTTTCCTTATATATTTTTTTTCATAAAAAAGGGAAAATAGTAATGTTGCACAAGCCGTTCATTTCCAGTAATTTATGGTCTAGTTCACATTCTACGTAATTTAGACTTTGGTTAGGGGAGCTTTACTTCTGCATTTAATGAAAAACTTAGTGAAGTAATCTATTTATACAGAATATTAATCCAGTTTGATTTAATTGTATATTTCTTGCAGTGGTCTATGGCCAATGTTTTTATTTTCCTACAGCATTGTTTGCACCACAGTACAATGAGAAACCCTCAGTAACTGGATAGAACAACAAGAAAAAAGTATAAATTCTCTGATGCAAAAGACATAGACTTAGACTCAACTTTATTTATTACTCCTTCAGGGAAATTCTGGTTCCAATAGCTTATATAGAGTACAAAGAGTTAAAACAAGATGCCATTAAAGATAAAATATGACACACAATATAAAAAAGTTTATATAGTACAAAAAAGTTGTAATGTCCTCCAAAACAGCTAAGGGAAGAAGTTAGTTGACTTGGATCATTGCACTTGTACTGCAGAGATTTACTGACCTTATAAATAAGTAAAAAAAAAATACACAGACTAAACCGTAGTTGGCACTTGTTACTGCAAATTGAGAGAGAAGAATATTGCACGAGTGACAATAGGTAAAGTTTTGCTTAAGATTTCAAAGGAGATGAGTTGTACAGTTTGATGGCTTGGGGAATAAAGGAGTTCTGCAATCTGTTAGTCCTGCATTTGGGGAGGAGCAATCCCTCACTGATCAGGCAGCTCAGAGAAGAGAAGACAGTGTACAGAGGGTAGGTGGCATTGTTCATAATGTCCAGCAGTTTTTTTTGTCATAGAATTTTGTGCTAAAATGGGACAGAAAGAACAAAGATAAAAGGAAAAGAAAGAGTAAAAAACAATTAAATAAAAAGCCATAATCATGTCACATACAACCACACACCGATTTCTTATCAGCCACATAGTTTCATTTAACAATAGATCTCTGTCAGGAAAATCTTTTTAATGAACGACTTAATTACTGACAATAAAGTGGATGTTTTTAACTGGAACATCGTCACATCATTTTAATGAGGCAGGCCATTCTCATAGAGTGGATGCCTAGAACCATAATTTTCTTTTTAAGAGCAGACATGGACATGCAGTGGTCTGGGGTTGGATGAAGAAAACTACAATCTTAGATTTTAGGAGCAACTGATGAATTCTAAGGAGGTGTAGTTTAAGGATATATAGAAGTGAAAACTAAGGAGGACCAAGCTTCGGGTACAGGAGATGTTTCTCTGTATAATCTGCTCATTATCAAATGTTCTGTTATACTGTACTGAAATAAATTGCTTTATAACTTAAAACAATTTTATTTTTTGCATAACATGAAGATTACTCCCTTACGAATAAAGGATCGGGTTCGAAACTAGGCCATGATATTTTGCGTTTCTTTGCGACTTTACACTGAGACATACTTTCCTCTTCATATTTCTGAAAGATGAGTTTTTGTTCCTGATGCGCAAGATTGTGATTGTGATTTTAGGTGCACATTCACAGATTCATGATCAGTCAGAGCTGAGTCTTAGTCAGCAAGTTGATATCCAACTTTGTGGTGATTCTATGGTGATAAGCCTTGCTACGAAATCCAGCCTTGTGGTTTGACACCGTGAAACAATGTGATAATTTTTTTCATGGAACACGTTGAAATAAACAAGGAGCCGTTGGCTTGCAAAGAAAGGTCTTTAAACTGTTGTCAGCATCCTGTTACGGCAAAGACTCTCGTGTTTTTTTTATCAATATCACTGGCGATATTCTGCTATAACATGTAAAGTAAAAAAAAAGAAATAGCAACGCTTATCTTTCATAAACATATAAAATCTCAAGTTTGACATTTATTAGATTGGAATTGAGGCGGAGTGACCTCCGTGCTTGCTTCCGGCAGGGGGATACAAATTCTGGCACTGATAACTATCTTGGCATGACTGCGGCATCAACACAGTGTGTGTCATTTAGTCTTCAAATCACTGAATGTCTTAGTATCGTAACAGAATTACAGAATTTTTGTCATTTTATCAACCACCCAAAACTCTCAGATCTTCTGGCTGAAATCTGCTCTGCATACCCAGAACCAGAACCCAACATGAAGAAGCATGGTTTAGTTCTTTTGCTTAACTAATCTAGAATAAAAGCTAACTGAATTTCTAAATTGCTTTAAATCGGAATTGAAAATTATGTGTTTAAAGTGGCCTTTGACAATGCTATCTAGGTTTTAAGTCAAACTTTCCTTTCATGTTTTATCAATATTATTTTTATTTTGATATCAACATTTTCTTTTAATTATTTGTTTAATATTATATATTATAATTATTTGTGCTGCCTTTATGACAGTGCAATGACCTTTTCTTTTTTTTCCTCAAGTACAGAACTTTGAATAGTCTTACTACTTAAGTTTGCTATATAATTAGTCTTCCATTGCCTTGAAAGAAGTTACCAGTGCAAAGTCATCGACAACATAAATCTGCATTGTTAATCCAAAGAATTTCAGTCTAATACAATCATATACCCTGCAAGAACAGTTCAAAATATCTAATATGATACAAACATCTTAAGGAACTTTAAGATACAAAAGGTTTAGGATAAATCATTGTAAAAGCTTTAAGGGTACTTCTTGTAACGTTTGGTCCTTTTGGTGATAATGAAAATAAATATGTGGTTATCAAAGTAGTTAAAATATGAGGAAACATTTTTTTAGAGATATTTTTATCTGACCGTTCCGTCTGTATTTTGTTATAAACGAGGCCTGTTCTTTTGATGGAGTGACTGGAAATAGAAACTGACCTTAAAAGGGCGATGGATGAGCAAGTTGCCACAGAATACTAAAGACGGCTATATACGAAGTTAAGGTCAATACGCGCTGACAGAAGAGGAAACAGGAGGACAATTCATTTCTCCACAGCCTGAACCTCCGATCCCTAATCACAACCATGTCTTGGCCATCCTGTGTTTCAGAGCAGGCAGACATGTCAGAGCAAATTAGCAAACTCCATCCCTGGTAATTGGTTTCTGGGGAGAGGTTTTTAGGCTGACATTAGGAAAAGAGTGGCTTTCCTTTCATTAATTAAGTCTGTGGTTAGAGTCAAAGAACACGACAGTGTTGTTCCACCAATGAACAATGCCATTAGGCGGATGGGCACTTCAGAAGTTTCTGCCTTACTTTGTCAGGTCACTGAAAACCATCCTTCGAGCTCCTGTGTTTTACACAAATTTCTATGCATCATTACGAAGACATTTCCAGATTAGCTGGAAGAATAAAAGTTCCATCAGACAAATAACATTCACCCACTTGCTGGTGGTGGATTAGTCTTTTACGTTGTGCAACAACTCGTCGTTAAACTCTCATCTAACAACTGCATTTTTAATGTCATGAGTCTGAAGTTGAAAATAGAAAAGAAAGAATTTATATTTATGATTGGTTTCATATGCTTACATTTATTATAGATCCTTTATGGATGTATCATCAATGTGTTCCCCGATATTAACCCTCCATACATATAAAAGTTGTATGTTTTAGGAAAGGATATACCTATTTATGTTTGCTGGTATGCTATGTTTACACAAGCTACTGTAGGCCACATTTCATTACTGACTCAACAAATCATGGTTTCCCCTAACAATCGTAAGGGGTTTTCAGCATTAACAGAGATGCATTTAAACAGAGACTACTGTTGCTATGTCTCATCAACCAATTTGTTGTACTATACAAACTTCTGACCACCTCTAATACACTGAAAGGGGAGGAGAGCTAGCAGAGAGGTTCAGTAGCCTACACAAAATCTATGGGCTGATTTCAAGAAGAAAATGAGAGACACCAGGCCCAACAAGGAAAGTCAGCGGAAGGAGAGTGACACCAGATTCACTATGAAATCTTCACAGGTATGATTAATACTTCGACAAAAACACCAACAATGCTCATGCCTCTCAAATTAGCATTTAGTTCCTATGATCCACTTATCTGCAACAAACTCCCAGAAGACTGTAAAAGTGCTGAAAGCCTGAGTTCTTTTTAGTCAAAGTAAAGTACCCATTTTTTAGTGTTGCCTCTGAGTATTGAAAAACTGTTAACTTAGTTATTAGTTTAGGGTTGTGGTCCAACACTTTTTTTTGTTTTACACATGCTTTCATCATGTTCTTATCTTTATTTGATTTTACTCTGCTTTTATATTTCTTCTATTCTATTTTATACTTCATGTAAAGCCCTTTGAATTGTTCATGTATTGGATTGTGCTATACAAATAAACTTGCCTAGCCTTGAAGGCAGCTATTTAAGCAGTCTAGGTTCCCATTACACCTACACGGCATCACAGGTTGATCCCATCTATGCCACAACCTATTGATGCAGTATTTTATGCAAAAGGAGGGCCAACCAAACATAAGATGCATAGAAATGGATAAGCTTTCCAGGAGCCATTTGCCCCTATTATTTTTTGTCTTTATTGATCTAATATATAATGATTTTCTGACACACTGAATTTTGGGTTCCCTTAACCTTTAAGTCATGTATAGATAAAAAATGAAATCTTGAAATATATATATACATATACATTTCAGGAGACGAAATGGTTAGTGTGTGTATATATATATATATATATATATATATACATACACTAACCATTTCGTCTCCTTAAATGTTTTGTAAAGCTATGTTGAATTAACATTAACATGACAGTATGCTGTACAAACATTAAACATTAAAAGTACATCTTTAGAAAAGAAAGCTTTAACTTTTTAAGTGATATAGCTCTATTTCTGTTTTTGCTTGGGGTGGGTGGGGGGGCAGTTTAAAAATGTCAATTTTATTACCTCTTTTACAGTTTCAGATCACTGTTTACAAGTGTAAGCCTTCCCTTTCTGAATTTCTATCTGTACCTTTTCTGTTTTCTGTCTCATCCTGTGTGAGCATATGTGTGTTGACTTTTCTTTTTACCTGCAGGAGTGACTGGATTTTTATGCTAATTTTGAGGTGTGCTCTTTTTGTTTTCTTTTCAGTCATTCTTGTATGAGAATACTGCCTTGTTTGAATGTTGTAGTTTGGAGAAGCTTTAATTAAGATTTTTATCTTTAATTGGATTATGTTGTGGGTTGAGAGAACACATTATTAATTTTGAGCTTTCTATGCTCTTAAACTGTTACACTTGTTTAACAAAAAAACTGCAATTAAGTTTTGAAAGCTCAATTTTAACATCAGTTTGAGAAAGTTAGTTTCATTTGGGGCTGTAGAGTGTCATGTTTTTGATTTTGTTCAAGTTTTATTTTGAGTTTTCATTGGTGTTATTTTGATTCTTGTGTTCTTTGTATTTCTGATTGTATTTGAGTTGGATATTTTCATGATTGGCTTAAGAGACTTAACCCACATGCAGAACACCACTGGAAGCAGAGTAAAGGTTTAACAGAGTTTATTGAAGGTTTTCACACAAAGAACATGAACTGGTTCAGGCACTGGTCCGGGACTGGATTCATTGATGTCTGCAGAGACGGATAGTTTGATTAGCCAGGCAGTCAGATGGTTTGTTGAATTTAGATTATTCAGAACATACCTTGAAGAGATCCAGACTGATCTTTGTGAGAGAGGGAACCGGTTGGGTCCAGAGACTGTTGGTTCAGCAGAGTGCTCAGCAGCAGCAGCGTCTAGCTTCTGACTTGTGAGTGGCAGACCTTGGTTTGAGATTCCAGCTCTTCCTTGAGAGCAGCAGGAGGAGTCCAGATTGAGATCTTCAGGTTTGGCTCCCTTAGGCAGGCAGGCAGGTTTACAGGCAAAGCTCATCCAGAGCTTTAGACTTAGACGGGTTTCCTGTGAGCAAGAAGACAGAGGCAGATTAGAATCAGGTTTCTCTCTAGAGACAACTAAGATTCTATTAGAATAACGGAGGCTCAGGTTCGCTAACCAAACTTGGTCAACACTGCGGCGTTGAAGGAAGGTCTGGCTGCTGCTTATGTAGGAAGGTCTCCTGATGGGCTGATGAGCTTCAGGTGTGCTGGAGGGCTCCAGCCCAGGAGACCCACAGCGCACTCTGCTGGAGAAAGGTGGTAAATCTCCAGATCCCAACAGATATTTCCTGTTTGCCCTCTTGTCAGTCTCCTTTTCCCTAGCTCCCTTCTTGCCTCTGTTCACACTTGCTTCCAATCTGCTAATTAGCCTGGTCTTTGTTTGTCTATCCCATTTGTTCTTCTTCTGTTCAATCACTCTTGGCTGGTTTGTCGTCAATACTCTGTCTGCTACTGGTTTTGAGCATTTTTGGATTTTTGCGGATTTATGTTTTGGATTTTTGCTTTTGTGGAAGTTTTGGTTAAGTTGGTGACCATATTTTCATTTGGGAAAACCAGGATACCTCGGAGCTGGGGGGGTGGGGGGGGGGGGGGGGGGGGGTGGTTTAAGGTTTGGATCCCTGTTCCCATGCATAGAGATGTCTGTGGCATGCACTCACTTAACATAGACATAATCCTGCATTGACATGATATTTAGTTGATGCTTGTCAACAGCAATAACTCCAATAACAAACGATAATTTCATTCTAAATGTATTTATTAAAAATGCTTAAAGGAATAGTACACCCAAAACATGATTAGCCTTCATTTTCTACTCACCTCCATGCTGAACAACACTCTGGAGTACTTTTTTGATATCTCAAATGCATCTGGAGATCTGGGAGGCTTCTTGCTGTCTGCTGACATTCAAATAATGGAGGTCTATGGCGCCCGAGACAGAAAGGTCCACAAAAGTCCACAAAAACTTGTCAATATTCCTCCATACTGCTCGTCCAATGTAATCCAAGTGTCCTGAGTGGGTAGCATCCAGAATTTACTCGAAACGAAGTCATTTAGAACGTTTTAGAGCCTAAACAGTAGTGTATAGGATTTCCTAATAGCGCCCCCATGCGCGCTCACGATTCTACGGAAGCCGGCAGACCAAACCAGCGCATTCAGCTCGGCAAAGAACTCATGCTCTTCCTCAACACTGAAGTCCTCAGACATTTTTCTTTCGTTGTTTCTTTCTTTGCACAGGTAAACAGCACATTTCTTCTTCTACGCTTGCATTATCGGCAGACCAGACGCTGAATGCGCACTTCCTTCCGGTTTGGTCTGCCGGCTTCCGTAGAATCGTGAGCGCGCATGGGGGCGCTATTAGGAAATCCTATACACTACTGTTTATGCTCTAAAAACATTCTAAATGACTTCGTTTCGAGTAAATTCTGGATGCTACCCACTCAGGACACTTGGATTACATTGGACGAGCAGTATGGAGGAATATTGACAAGTTTTTGTGGACTTTTATGGACCTTTCTGTCTCGGGCGCCATGGACCTCCATTATTTGAATGTCAGCAGACAGCAAGAAGCCTCCCAGATCTCCAGATGCATTTGAGATATCAAAAAAGTACTCCAGAGTGTTGTTCAGCATGGAGGTGAGTAGAAAATGAAGGCTAATCATGTTTTGGGTGTACTATTCCTTTAACAACTCCTGTGATGAATGAATAGCACAATGAAAGAAATAATGTCTCATCTAAACATCCCTCACTTAACAATAAAAGTTAATAATAACTCTCAACTCCCAATAACAGATGATACTCAGCCTCAGCAATGAACGAAATAATGTCTGTTCTGTAGGCTATTGGAAAAAATAAATAAAAAAATGAGCTAATTAACAAAAAATACCTCTTGTGTAGCAAAAGTTATTCAAAATGTACCAAAAACAAACAAACATATCAATAGATATCTTTACTTTCGGTGTCCAGGTGGCTTTTCAGATTCCTTGCAATCTCTTGTCTTCAGACAGTACTGTTTTAAGTAAAATCATAATTGAATACCTTTGTTCAACACAAACAGGAAAGTGTAGAAATATGTTCTAAAATAATGATCATGAAATAGGATGAGCAGACATCCCAGATTTGTGGGGACAGTCCCCGTTTTCTACCATCTGTCCCCGGCTAAAGATGTCCCCGGTAATGTCACCGATTTCTCCGTTTTATGAATGAGGGGCAAAATGTTGCATGTAAACTGTCCGTACAAGCATGCTGCGAACAGAAAGAGCTGTTTACGTATGGATGATTAGCAGAGTGCACCAGTTTTAAAACAGACAATGAAATTTGTTCTTTACTTTCGGTGTCCAGGTGGCTTTTCAGATTCCTTGCACCTCCATTGGACACCGAGACATATGTGCACAAGGCCACCCATTCGTCTGGACCCGGTCTGAAAGCGGGGAAACTCTTTTGTTAATCTTCGGTAAACATACATTTGCGCTTTTGCATGTTGTTGGCGTACTGACAGCCACGCAATCTATATTCTGATTAAGAACAGGGCTGTCCGCACTGACGCGGCTCAGGGATAACGTCACACGCAGCGGCGTGCGCAGTGCCCTAGTGCCTGTAAATTTAATGGTCCAATTAAGGTAATTTAAAAAATCAGGACATTTCCTCACTTTCTAAAAAAACCCGGGAAATACGGATGTTTGGTCACCCTAGTTAAGTAAACATTTAAGTAACCACCTCAAGCTTTGTCTGCATTTGGGTCCTGTCCAACAACCACCTCCTTTGTGACATAGAGTAACATAATTACATGTACCTTTTCATCTACACACATGAGTTCACAGGAGAACCCCATCTGAAAATATATTTTATATTAAAAAAGTTACCAGTTCTGTGCCTATATAAATGGTCTTTTATAAACCAAGTCAATGATGGAACTGTACTACGTTGAACTTGATGGGTTTTTTTTATGTCTTACAAACACTATAGTGCAAAATGTAAAATACCCTATTGTTTAGACAGACATTTCATACAAAGTTAGATTTTCCTACCATCAAAACAGTTACTGTAATAATATAAATGTCATAAACAATACTTTTTCAAGCATATGTGAGGATGTGTTCACACTGTGATGTTATTACTATATCATATGCTTCATGTGAGTTGAAGTGTGACAAAAAAAATCATTTTATATAATATCCTGGAAAAGAAGACATTTATGCTTGAGTTCTTCAGTGTAAAATGGGGACTGACTGCATCTATCATATCTCAAGCTTATTCGGTGTCTGTGAAGTGGTCGGGAGTGGCAGGATCAAACACTCCTTTGTAGAGTGAGAATATTCAGTGGGTCTTAGAGACGCTGCTCTAATGCACTTTGATAACCAGATAGACGAGAAGAGAAACAGAAAGACCAAGGAATGATGGGTGGATAAGTCCTTGGAATCAAAGGATGGTTGTTAAGACATGGTGCTGCTCAGGATTTAAGGGTATCACTTCAGTCTGGGCGGCAATGTGAGCAGTGAATGGTACTCCAAGTCACTGTATGACATGACAGCAGTGATATCATTACCTGGGTAAAAACAGAACTTACAGTGCAGGAGGAAACAGACACAGTAGAGAAAAAGAAATCAATTCACATCACTTTTAGCAGTCTGTTAGTATTGAACCAGTCTAGGACCAGCTTTGGGTTATTAATGCAGCTTGTTGTTACAATTGAAGGACAGCTGGATGTCTTCATTTTGTAAAAAAAAAATAAATACAATTTTCCAGTGTATCCATGCTCTACATTCACTTTTTTTTTTTTTTTTTTTTTTTTTTTTTTTACATATTTGTGTGTAGCTGAAAGGTTACCTGTATGAAGAATTCTGCCAAAAGTGCAGACATGCAATAAATACTGACCCCATCAGTTTAATTTAAAACACACACATGTAAACTACTCTCCATATGCAATTTAATGTTTTATACATGCAGATTCAATACCATGTGCATGGTCCTTCCTCAGCAAACATGACTTGTTTTTTTATGCAGTATTGATTCTCTAATACTCGTGTGTGGATCTGTATCTGTGCGCTCATGTCAACTTTTGTCATTTTGAGGGTGGAACTGTCCTGAGAAAGTAAAAAGCATGTGAATGGTTACTATCAGGAAATCTCTTGTCTTCAGACAGTACTGTTTTCATCCTAGCTGTGGCTCATTCTCATACACTGCTCTCTTAAAAACCTCCTAAAAACTGTGTTAAGTAAAATCATAATTGAATACATTTGTTCAACACAAACAAGAAAGTGTAGAAATATGTTCTAAAATAATGATCGTGAAATAGGATGAGCAGACGTCCCAGATTTGTGGGGACAGTCCCCGTTTTCTACCATCTGTCCCCGGCTAAAGATGTCCCCGGTAATGTCACCGATTTAACCGTTTTATGAATGAGGGGCAAAATGTTGCATGTAAACTGTCCGTGCAAGCATGCTGCGAACAGAAAGAGCTGTTTACGTATGGATGATTAGCAGAGTGCACCAGTTTTAAAACAGACATTGAAATTCGTTATCACAGCCGGCTGGACGCAGGTACTGTGTTATCCCACATCATCTGTCACCCCTCCGCTCCAGACGCATGTGCAAAGCAAAGTCTACAGCCTCCACTGTTCCTTCCATCTTGCTGTGCTCCGAATTCCTCGGAGCTCGAGGAGAGCATGCGCTATATTATTATTAAATTCATAGGAGCAATATACGTGGAAATGAACGCTTAACTAAATATGGCATATTAAAAGAATACCAGTCAGTATCCAGCATATGTGCAATTTCTGCCCAAATATTTTTTTTTTGCTGTGGATTTTTGTAACAGGGATAACTAGGATCATATAATCTTTACATTTCCATCCTATCAAAATAGTAACAGCTTATTTAAAATAAAAAGCACAGCTGTATCTATGTACACATGAATAGAAAATAGGTTAAGGATTGTGAAAATCTGCGATGGAATGGCGACCTGTCCAGGGTGTACCCCGCCTCTCGCCCATTGACAGCTGGAGATAGGCACCAGCACCCCTCGCTACCCCAATTGGGACAAGCATGTCAGATAATGGATGGATGGATGGATGGATGGATGGATGGATGGATGGATTGTGAAAATATATTCCTATAACTTTATTAAAGGACACATTATTTTTATGCTGGCCCTAAGAGTTTTTTTTTCATTCATCTATACCTGTGACAAAACTTGTATTTTTGGTGTGGCTGCTTCAAGCTGCTAATGAGAATGATCCAGATTTAAAGATGTGTTTTAATGGTTGTAATTTAATCTGAATATAAAATACTAACTTAACTTTTTTTAATAGTGAAACAGATTTTAACACATGCTGCTGGATGCTACCCAATGCACAGCAGCTGTCCAGGATACAGTTTAAACAACTGGAGGCCATTTCATTTTATAGTTATTATTATGTAGAAAAAAAAGTTTTTTAATTTGCATATATATATAAAAGTTTCATTTTCATTTTTTGGAATGGAAAAAGAGGGAAATTCCCACAGAATTTGTATTGATGTAAACTGGCCTGTCCCTGAACACATTATGTTGCTCACAATGGAAGAAGACACAGAAGACTAAATAACCAGATGGCACTAATAAACACTATTGATTGATTAATATTATTTATCTTAGGAAATGGAAGAGGCGTATTCCTGGATTTTATACTTGATTTTTGTTTAAATATTAATAGATAGGTAAAAATGGATGAAAACATTACTGTCCCCGTTTCCTATTTTAATTTTCATAAAATGTATTTATTTTGATCTATGAGCTGGAAATGTCCCCAGATTAGATTGCAGAAATCTGGTCACCTTATCATGAAATGATGATGGCAAATTTGAAACTTCATATGAGCTAAGCTAATGTTAGCTTCCCTGTTTGTATTGAGGAAAATTATGCTTGGATGAACTGTAATTTATAAGCTGAACACAAACATTTACCTTTCAAATCAGCTATGGTTAAGCATTTTTTCGTTTGTGTCCAGCATTGTGTTTCAAACATTGTCAGTTGATAACAGAGAAGGCTGTTGCATATGAAGTCAGAATACCACTGTTAAAAATAACAGTTTTAGCCTGAAGAGGCGGGATTTCCTGAAAAGTAGCCAACCTAAGGCAGTTTACTTTCCCAGGTTATTTTCACCATAGACACTATACATAGGTAGACACCTGGAGTTGTTTGCAGCGAGGCTGACGTGCCTAGAGGGCAGCCATCTTGGATCAGACCACATTTCAGACAGCTGCTGTTAGACTGAACAGTAGATGTCTTAGATCTCATTATAATCACATAAAAGAGGAGTCAAAGATAATATTGAAATAATCACTTACATGTCACAACCCCTTAAAAGACCAAAAGAAATTTTAAAATTGACTTTCAGTTAGATTACACATATTTATTCAGATTAAAATGTATTTGAACTGAACATAAACTGGATGAGATATATGCAAAGTTACATAAATATTAATATGATAAACACAAAGTTTTATATTAATATATAATATGATTATGTTTTACAAATATTATATATTTGTATAGTATATCTATTATTATTCAGCAATTTAAAGGATTGCTCTTTGATAATGAATATTATGATCTATAGAGGAACGTTTGTGGTAATGTGATTTACAAAAGAGAGTAAAGTTATTATTTTGTTTTTTAATTAATTTTTAACATTTTTTGCCATTGTGAAATTTTCAGTTGTCAATTTTTTGTCAAATCTTCATGAATAGTAAATTTATGTTGGTCCTAACTAAAGGTTTTTTATTTTTTTTTTCTAAAGCTCTTTTTCAAACTATTAAAAAAACTATTAAAAAGTTAAAAAGGTTTAAAAAAAAAATCCACTGGACTTTGTTTTTCAAGTTTGAATCTTGGGAATCTTCACCAGCATTTTTCATACCCGGGGTCTTTCTGCATGGAGTTTGCATGTTCTCCACAGTCCAAACACCTGACTGTTAGACTAATATGCTTCTCTAAATTCTGCTTAGGTGTCAGTGTGTGCGTGAATGGTTGTTTGTCATTTTTCGTCTCTGTGTTGCCCTGCAGAGGACTGGTGTCCAGGGTTTACCCCGCCTCTCGTCTGTAGACAGCTGGAGATAAGCACCAGCACCCCTCACGACCCCATCAGGGATAAAGCATGACGGAAAATGGATGGATGGATATATATACCCTTGTTCACAGCTTTTAGAAATCAGGGCGTTTTAAGCACTCTTCTATGCTTTCATCACTGCTACTCATCGGGTTAATCTGTCATAAAATCCCACTAATGAAAGGTAATTCCACTGGATCTGGTTTGTAGTCTCCTTTCATTTTTGCACCCATCAGTGGAATAAAGGTCAGGCATCCTGAGAAGTAATTCTGGAAGTTCGCTTATTGCCAATAAAAAATCTAAATTCTAGATTAAAACAAAAAATCAGATTAATAAATTGGCCCCATGTTCAATGGATTCAGAGTGTCTAAAGTCATAAAGTAGGGTTAGCATCCATTGACAAGTTTTGTCTCTGACAGCAGCTTGGTCTGACCCAAGATGGCATGCCTCTCATCCGACGATGCGTGGTCTATCCATGCCTATGGTTTTCGCCCTCGCAGTGACAAAATTTGACATGAGCACACAGATTGGCCAGTATTAAACTGCTTTTATTTTATTTTTTTTTTTTTTATTTTTTTTTTTTACATTTTTTATACATGTTCTGCTGTTATCTTTATTTTGACTTCTTCCGGATCCAGACTGCGGTCCACTAATCCATAACCTCTGCACTATACCGTAATAACATTGATTTGGTCAGCTGGCATGAACCCGAGTCACTGTATTTATGTCACACGTGACTCTATTAGCTCCAAAATCGTTTAACACAAACCACAAGGAAATAATGATATTATTATACTATTTAAACATTATTGAACATTTATCCTCATCATTACACCTCCAGCACCTCTACTTCCTGCGGTCATGGGTTTAGATCAATCTGGCTTTAGGGGCAAAATAGAATATAATAAAAAAAATATAGAAAAATGAATAAAAAATCACTATGAATTGATTTTTAATAAAAAAAATTCTGTTGGGCAAGAGACATCCCAAACACTTTCTGGAAAATCTCATTAATGTAAGCTGTTCATATTTTTACTACATGTTTTTCAACGTTTTTTGTTTTTTTTTTGGAGTAGCACTTCACATCTGCTCACATTTTCAAAATTGCAGTACTTCATTAGCAGTGAAGCCCTACTGATCTTGAACCAGTGAAAGAATCCATGTGAACAGGGAAATCAGAGAGACCAGAGCCAACAATGCATTAAGCTGAAAAAACATCTTGTTCCTCTGCACACATTACAAGAGCCACATGATGATTGCCAGCAAATTACGATGCACAGATACAGTAAACCATGCAAAATTAACCCTGACCATTAGTTTTAAGTAAACTGAACAATAAACGTGCATTCATTATTGGATTAGTCAAACTGATTAAATTGTTTTAAAGGTACTGTATTGAGATATGTCTGTGATACATTAAAAAATATAATTGTCTTATTCTGGAAAAGCCAGTGGTTTTTCCAATGTGCAAGTGGATCTACAGTCAAAATTCCAGGGCAGAATCTGTTTCTTTTTTCTGTGTAAGACATTGTATAATACTATGAATAGTATCAACTGTGGTCATGGAAACGACTGGTTCATGGTTGCTAGTGGAGAGTTGACAGCCTTTAAATAAAAGAAGTCAGTGCAATCATCATCTTTAAACATATCAGATGCATTCAGATAGAACTCACTGCACCCTGGAGGACTCAAAAGGGTTAGTACGGGCATTCTAGAATTAGGGCTCAGAACAGAACAAAGGGTTTCCTGTTTGAAGGGACACTAGAGCTGCACCGCAAGAGAGAGATCCTGAATTTATAAACAATCTTATTGTTACATGTGGTTGTATTGTGCTTCCTGCTACATTGCAGCTGAAGTAGTACAACCTTCAACATAGTCTGCTGTTCATCTTCTACACAACTATTATTCAGTTTGGGCCTAGTTACTCCATCTGTTTGTACCTTGGTTATGCTTCACAAGACAGGCCATGATTTCAACAGTAAACTGTCGTAAATAAACAGGAGACTTTTACAACTCAGAAACAGAGTGCTGTTTGCAACAAACAAACAAACAAAACAAAACAAAAAGGAAACAACTGTTATAGAAGCCTCCCAGACTTCCTCTCCGATGAACACAATGAACACTTTATAGTCAGAGTATTCAGCTGCTTGATCATAGAATAAAGATATGCATATTTATGTACACTATTCCAGTCTGTGTTTTCTGTCTATAGGTAAAAAATAAAAAACATTACTTTTTCCATGTGATATAAAATGTTTTGACAGTCATATGCTTTTGTTTTATAATATGAATTTATCCTTTAAAAAAAGTTTAGTGTTCAGTAATTTAGTGTTCAGTAATTTTAACCAAGCTTTTAGGCAGATTCAACCCAAAAAGAATTAAAGGTAAAATATATTCTCCTGGATAAGTCAAGTCAACTGGATAAGTACCAAAATCAATTGAAAATGTTTATTTTATTTTTCTGATGAGGTTTATCTTTAAAAGATAATAAAGATATTAGAATAAAAGATATTACAGATAAAATTAAAATAACATTAAAAATAACAACATATTGCTATTGCTATCTAGTATTGCACCAATGCCATTTTTTGGCCCCGATACCGATACCGGGCTGTGCAGTATTGGCCGATACCGATACCATCTGTTTGAAATTGATGTGTGTGTGTGTGTGTGTATATATAAAGAACTGCATACTACTTGAATGTAAAATCATTGCCATCATGGCTTTGTCAAGCTGCTGCCTACCTTTATGAAGCAGGAAAAAGACTAATACAAAGGGCATCCAGTAGAACTTTTTATTGCCTACCTGGAACGGTTGATGTCAGCTTGACCGGCAGAGGCCCAATATTTAATGGAGAGGCAAGAGAAAATTGACGTTTTGGTGCCTTTATTAATATCCAGCTTGTGCACACCAACACCTTCTTACACTAAAAAGAACAAACATCATATTATACCAAACTCAACTCAGGTGACATGAAGGAAGGAACCATGAAAAGGGATTATTAAGAAAAAGAAACAAAATTATTATACATACAAACTTACAACAAAATAATAAACTATACACCTGAAGTAATATTTACATACATAGAAATAAATACAATTAAACAAATCTAAAGTCGATCACAAAAACCTTTGTTTGCTCCAAGTGTATTTCAACACCTGGAGCACTTCTACCTTTTTAGCCACGCCCTGCTGAGGAGCCAAACCAGGAAAAGGAAGGTACTTTGACTTAACATAAACAGAACATAAGGAAAAAAATTGACATGAATGTTTACACTTTCTTTCCACAGGCAGGATGACAAGGTCTACTGCTTCACAAGAAAGCATGCCAAAAATGTCCAAACAAAACTACAATAAAGAACTCAAACAACCAAACTATTTGTTCCAACTTAATATTACATAACACAAAATAATAATCAATAGTCATATTTCATGGGGTAATGGGACTCCTGGTCCCCTTTACAGTTGACAATAGTTGAATAAACTTTTGGCTCTCAAAATGATATTGGTGCCTTCTTTGTTGTACTCGCCGATACCGATACCACCATTTTAGTGCTGGATCGGGGTCTGCCCGATACTGGTATCAGTATCGGTGCAAAACTATTGCTATCACTGAATGCTGCTATGGTGATAAAGATTTACAGACATGTCCTCCATATTTACATATATAATGTCCTTGATACCCTTTTTTTAAAATCTCAGCTGCCAAAAATATACATCAGTGTGATTATCAAGGCCCTTTAACTGCAAACTCAATGAAATGCAGAACTTCTGCGCATAGACTGAAATATATAATCCTATCAAATGCTGGGCGTGAGCACTTTTTGCACATTCTTTTTACACAATAATACTGCAGTACTTTGCAGCTCAAACATACGGAAATGAAAAGAAATGACTTCTAAATTCACATTATCTTTGCTTTTAAATCTTTTTTTCTGAGCTTTTGTTGCAGTGGGAAGATAACGAGAACATGTTTTTCTTTGTTTTTCCAATTACTAAAATGATACGTCTTCATGTTCCTGATTATTCTTTTTGTGTTATTGGCTACTTCTGATTCTGGTCTGTGTCTTGATTCTCAATCAACTTCTCATTACAGAAGCATCATTTTCTATATAAATTCTCTTGCTTTGTGTTACTTTACTAGGGATGATATGAAGCAGAAAATGTTTAGCTGTAATGCACAAATCATTTTTCACCTAAAGTTTGAATATATATGTAGAAAACTGTTGACTGAAAAGACTTGTGCACACCTGCCTTTGTTTTTATGATCTCTCGTCTATGATATCAGCACAGAGGAAAGAAGATTAGGCCCTTAATAAGTTTTTTGATAAGCAATGAAGTCATTGTGAGGTAATTACTCCCATGTCTCTTCTCTACGCTGTGCAAAGTGATATCTGCCTATGGTATGGAGGAATAGTGGATTGACAGACATTTCCTACAGTACAGCTGATGTGTGCCTGTGTGTGTGTTTGCCAGTACAAGAATGTTTGGTGTGTGGGTGGCTCCTTTGGCAGTTGAGAAAAGTGCGGGCACGTGCTTCTCTGTGAGCACACATTAATGTGCTTGCGTTTTATACTAAGTGGGTTCTGTTTCAGTGTTGACGGTAAAGCTGGGTTTCATGTAGCAGTACTAAATTGCTGCCAGCCCATCCATGAAACTGGTAGCAAACAGCAGACATGGTGTGATGATAAACATGAATAATAAACATGAGTTTTGCAAAGGCACTGTTGTGTGAGACACAAACAGGGAAGTGAGAAAGCCAGCTGTCCTCAATGAGTCTTATGAAGCCAAATACCTTCTTCCAAAGGTGAACAGGCTTCAAGTTTGATAGCAACTAATTTTAATCAAGGTGAGCACAGCCTTGTATTGCAGGGAATTATATTGCTGAATTGCTTTTAGACAGTCACCTGAGATGAAATTTTATAGTGCCAAAGCCAATATAAACAGCCCTGCTGTGCAAAAATAAAAACAGCCTTGAGTAAATATTATATTCAAAAACATATTTTTTTTTCTAAAACGTTTGAAAATGAGTTTGCAATTATGCATTTATGGATTTTTAAGCAAAATAGAAGAAAATAACCAGTGTCAATTTTAGTTATTGAATCTACAGGTTCTGCCAAGTGAAAGCAGTTACGAGGCTTTTAGCTTAGAGTGTAATATAATTCAGCAGTTTATCCCTCTGCCTGCTCTCATTAGTGAAATCTCTATGCTGCATTGCACTGATGATTATTGTTTTGTTTTTGTGATCTCGTAAGTACTCTGCAGGAGCCATTAAAATGGAACTTCCTTTATCAAATCATCTGTGACTCTTTTTAAATCAGTGCTTCCTGGATGTTTTTTTATGAAGCTTTCATTTTGTCAGGGATTTTTTTTTCTGTGAAGCACAATAACAGCCTCGGGATTTAAAGTAACTCTGAAATATATTGAGCAGTCACATCAAGTTAGGAAAAATGCCAAGTCAGAAGTCAGACCAAACACAACAGTGTTTTTTTTTTTAACTATACCTGGATTAATTTCACCACCCATAGGAGAAATTATACATTACTGAACTTTATTGTTTTTTGTTGTTCAAAAATTTGCCACTAGAGCTCACTCTTAAGCAGAACAATTCAGCTCAGGGGAGTCTAATCTTATTCTACACATTCTTTAAAACAGTAATGCACCCTGGAATCTCTACATATCTGCTTACACATAGAAAAGGGTTTTTAATTTTTGCAACATGATTCCTCTTTACTATATTTAGATCCATTTAATAAAGCTCCTGCAGAGTATCTATTAGGTATAGTGCCTTGCAGTCATTGTAGAATCTGAAAGACTAGTTACCCCCCACAGTGAGATCTGTTAGATGTTATTTTTTTTATTTTATATTTTTTAATAGTGTAATTCCTTCCTCTCACTATTAGTGCATAATAAATGTATCGACAAGCAATGCACCAAACAAGACTTTGTGGCCTATTTGTAATCCCTGATTTTAGTCAAGTCTTGATCCGGTGCTACAGATTCTGGCCAATTTGAAATTTTTTCATAAAAGGGCTGAGTGAAATAAAGTTTTCTGCTGTGTTGTTATAACTGCCCATTAATAGTACAATGATACTATCATATGCTTGTCAGGAGGCCAAGCAGTCTTGGAGGTGGGACCCAAACCGGTTGAAAGAAGTAAATGCTCCAAAGAGTCTTTAGCTAACAAATCTTAAATTTTTTCTGGTGCAGGACATCAACCAGACCACACCAACCCCAAGAACAATGGCAGACATGCTTCTTATATAGAGGTGGAACTAAATTGGAAGAAACCATTTTTTAAAGGATGTTCAGCTGCACAATAACAAGAATATATATATATATATATATATATATATATATATATATATATATATATATATATATATATATATATATATATATATATATATATATATATATATATATATATATATATATATATATATATATTTTAATGAAAAGCTAATTAAGAAAAACCTTTACCAATAAATACAGAAAACAAATATTTCAATTGAACCCAAACAAATACTCAAACTCATTACAGAAAACACCATACATGAGATCAACCTCCCCCCTTCAATTTTCCAATGCTGCAGTCCTGCACACACCTGCCTGGAGAGTGAAATAGCAGAGGTGAGTATTTCACAATTAGTTTTGATATTTTAACTCTTTAATCCATATATTTCCCTTTTCGGAAGAGTTAAGCAAAAAAATGTGTAAAGTGAAATCAATTTACTTTTTTACAAAAATGAAAGCAAGATGTGACCAACCAAAGAACCACACCCTAAACAAATCTACTTCACCCAAAACAACAAAAATAAACTAATGTAGAAAACCAGATGCTGTGTTTAGCTGCTACTTAAGCCAATATACAGGTAACAATGGCTCATTGTTATAGATACAATGGGAATATTTTCATGGAACCAGGGTTTTTTTGGGGGGTCACATAATTACTCTCTCTATTTAACTATGGCATTTACCAGAGTGAAAAAAAAAAAAAAAAAAAAAACTAGGGTTGGCATTTACCACAAAAAAGGCACTCATATGGATTTAGTATTTTTCAACTCCCAGAAACATTTGGATAGTATTGTGATGAGAGGCTGATAACTGGCAACTTTTTTATTTAACATCATAGTAGTACCGTCAGTTCTGCTGCCACCTAAATACCTCTTGAATGCATTCCTTATGTCTACCTTTGTTAATATTACATTTTAAGTAAAAAAGATAACCTACAACTGTAGATCGTGATTTCATAGAAAAGCTCAGACTTTTCAACTTCAGTGATCATCGCTACTCTCTCTCCATGCAGTGCTGCTGTTTGACAACAGCTCACCTCTATCTAGTAGCATGAGGAGAGGGAGGAGCAGTGAACACTCTCACCATGTGGAGTTCACTGCTCGCCGCTTCACCCCTCTTTATCGCATGGCTTGTGTACGGATTCTATGTAAATTCACCTAAGTCGGCGTTACCACCTCCTCCGGTGTGAACGCAATATTAGGCTTATCTAGCTCATTTTCTAACGCACCTAAACATGGACTCTACACCTCTCTAACTTTGAGTGAGGGCATGGATCTCTCTGCATAACAATAGCCAGCGTTTTGCGGCATTGGCTGATCGCAGCCAGAGCTAGGACATTTTAGAACAGTCTCTTCCCTCCAATGGAAAAAGAAAGCTCTTGTTGCTAAGGCAACACAGTGATGCAACATGTGCGTAGCTGTAGCTCTGTGGTGCAATGTGACATAAAATATAACATTTGCCCCTTTCTTAAAACAAATGTATGCGGTTAAATAAAACTATTTCAAAGAGGACCTTCAGTTTTGGAATTATATATGTTTTTTTCTTATCCCTAACTTGTGAGTTTTCATCAGTGTGATGAGGATGCAGCAAAGCCGTAGAACTTACATTTAAATGTACACGTTTTCTCTACCATCAAGCCGCTGTTACACCTGCTGCCAAATTCTAGTGAGCCTGTAATTAATGAAGACCGCTATTTAAAGGTTGAATGGTATTCTCGTCCTACCCACTACTTGATGGTGGATGGTGCTTAAAGGTATGTTTTTTTTTGTTTTTTTTCGGTTGGATCATCCAAATAAGTGGTCTTCCTTATTGTCAATCATTCTGTTGATATGTTTATGTAAGGCCGTCCTACTTGCTTGTCACTTACTGATGGTGAGTCTTAAATAGTGGAAAAATTGCAAAATTCTTTTGGAAATTAAACTTGTATGAGCGATATGAACAGCAACTTTAAAACAGAGCATGCAGGCTCTCCCACGCTTTTAATAAGCGTTCCCTCTTGGTAGTGGGCAAAGAGTTGTGAAAGTGCATTTTTTCTTAAAGTGGAGAGGGCAGGTCTTTTCAAAATTTCAAGCAAACAGAGGGTTGGTTCTAAGAGTAAATGCTTAGGCGCTGGTTTGGGATTGGGCAACTGTCTATAGTACTGTATAGAGGAAAAAGAGAGGGGAAACAGAAAGTTACTGGCTACATCAAATCAGCCAATATCCCCCACATGTTTGGGTCCCAACTAAACAGAATCCAAGCCAAACTTTAAAAGAAAAATAGCAAACAAAAAAATATATATAAGATCTGAGAGAAGTAGACATAGAGCTGTTATTATCACTGTACAGGATACAATGAAATGTTTTTTGCAATTATATTTTAGTGGTTGAATAGCAGAATCTTGTAAAAAGCTATCAATATGTCCCCCAGCTGCCTAGGCCTATACATTACAGGTGCTGGTCATAAAATTAGAATATCATGAAAAAGTAGATTGATTTCAGTAATTCCATTTAAAAAGTGAAACTTGTATATTATATTCATACATTACATACAAACTCATATATTTCAGATGTTTATTTTGTTTAATTTTGATGATTACAAATGACAACAAATGAAAATCTCAAATTCATCATATCAGAAAATTAGAATATTACTGAAGACCAATAAAAACAAAGGATTTATAGAAATGTTGGCCAACTGAAAAGTATGAACATGAAAAGTATGAGCATGTACAGCACTCAGTATTTAGTTGGGCCTCCTTTGGCCTGTATTACTGCAGCAATGCGGCGTGGCATGGAGTCGATCAGTCTGTGGCACTGCTCAGGTGTTATGATAGCCCAGGTTGCTCTAATAGTGGCTTTTAGCTCTTCTGAATTGTTGGGTCTGGTGTATTGCATCTTCTTCTTCACAATACCCCATAGATTTTCTATGGGGTTAAGGTCAGGAGAGTTTGCTGGCCAATTAAGAACAGGGATACCATGGTCCTTCAACCAGGTACTGGTAGCTTTGGCACTGTGTGCAGGTGCCAAGTCCTGTTGGAAAATGAAATCTGCATCTCCAAAAAGTTGGTCAGCTGCAGGAAGCATGAAGTGCTCTAAAACTTCCTGGTATGTGGCTGCGTTGACCCTGGACCTCAGAAAACACAATGGACCAACACCAGCAGATGACATGGCACCCCAAACCATCACTGAATGTGGAAACTTTACACTGGACTTCAAGCAACGTGGATGAAGTGCCTCTCTTCTTTTCCTCCAGACTCTGGGACCTTGATTTCCAAAGGAAATGCAAAATTTACTTTCATCAGAGAACATGACTTTGGACCACTCACCAGCAGTCCAGTCCTGTTTCTCTTTAGCCCAGGCAAGACGCTTCTGACGCTGTCTGTGGTTCAAGAGTGGCTTGACACAAGGAATGCGACAGCAGAAACCCATGTCTTTCATACGTCTGTGTGTGGTGGTTCTTGAAGCACTCACTCCAGCTGCAGTCCACTCTTTGTGAATCTCCCCCACATTTTTGAATGGGTTTTGTTTCACAATCCTCTCCAGGGTGCGGTTATCTCTCTTGCTTGTACACTTTTTTCGACCACATCTTTTCCTTCCCTTCGCCTCTCTATTAATGTGCTTGGACACTGAGCTCTGTGAACAGCCAGCCTCTTTAGCGATGACCTTTTGTGTCTTGCCCTCCTTGTGCAAGGTGTCGATGGTCGTCTTTTGGACAACTGTCAAGTCAGCAGTCTTCCCCATGATTGTGTAGCCTATAGAACTAGACTGAAAGACCATTTTAAGGCTTTTGCAGGTGGTTTGAGTTAATTAGCTGATTAGAGTGTGGCACCAGGGGCCATCAATTTTGAACCTTTTCACAATATTCTAATTTTCTGATATGATGAATTTGAGATTTTCATTTGTTGTCATTTGTAATCATCAAAATTAAACAAAATAAACATCTGAAATATATGAGTTTGTATGTAATGTATGAATATAGTATACAAGTTTCACTTTTTAAATGGAATTACTGAAATCAATCTACTTTTTCATGATATTCTAATTTTATGACCAGCACCTGTATATGCATAACTATAAAGATAACTAATAACCTTAGCCGCTCTTAGTACAAATTTTGTGCTTTTTAAACAGTCTATAATGAATTCAAATACATAATTTGACAGTAATAACCAATTAATTTGGCAATTGAGCAAATGCAGGCTTAGGAATAAGCAGGAACGATGACAACCCGGGGCAGACTTTCACTGCCAAAGGCAAAACTGTCTATAGTTCTGCTAGAAAGATCATCAATTAAGTTTTCATTAGCAGTGCAAAGCTTTCTGTCACTTTATGCTTTATTAACATTTTGTCTGTGACTGTCGGATATGTTAAATGGTGCACTGGAGATTCAGTTTGGTGTGTATCTGAAGAAAGAAGGGATCCTAATGAAAAATAGGGTTTACAGTTAATCCTGTGCAGAATCAGGTAAAGGTAAGCCTAGTCTTAAAAGTGGACAAGGTGTCTTTCTCACAAACTTAAACTAGTAGGTGGTTCAGCTGGAAAAGAGCTTGAAAACTAATAAATCTCCCATCCACTCCACTTTATAAATTGGAACGATAAGCAAACCTGCAGTTTGAGAGGAAAGTGCTTTGTTGGACCAACCAGATCCCTGATGTTATATGGAGCTTGTTTATAAATAGTTGAAACAGGCCTTGATGCTCGGAGTAAAAGAGCAAAGTTGTACAATAATTCTATGGTAAACAGAAAGCACAGGTTAGGTAGCACAAATTTTGGACTGTGATTTGTGACTCGGGTTAGTGCAGCGAGAAATAGAGGTTGAGATCTCAAAAACATGAAAAAAGGACCAACTTTGCTGTGCTTAGTTTAAACATATTTACCTTATACACATTACTTTTTCAATGTAATCAAATTATTTTTACTTAGCTTCTTACGTTTCTGGGGTTCCTCTGACTTAAATATTTACCACATATTTGATAGTGAAAAAAAAACGTATTTATATTGTCATATGTTACAAAATTTAAGACTGTGGGACAATTTTTTTTTCTCTGAATCGAAGGCACAAACAAAGAGACAATGTGTAATACTAAAAAATGAAACCTGTTAAGACCAGAGAATTTTAAAACTGATTTTCACCTGAAAATATACAATGAACTACATCAATAGTCCAACAGCTGCAGTATAAAGTCTAAGTGCAAGCCTTTGTTATCTGTATGAAGATAACACACTTTTTTTTTTTTTTTTTTTTGAATAAAATTGCAGATGTTACTATTCCTCATTTAAATGCTAAAGAAAATTTTAAACTCCTTAAGACTAGCCCTGGCCCAAATGAAGACCCACAAGGTTTAAGGGATTTAAAATAATATTTAATATGCAAGACAATAGTAGCCAAAGTATCCAAAAGATACCTGATCTAATTAATAAGCACATTAAGGAAATGGAAAGAAGCCAACGCTGAGTCCTTCATCAGTAAAAGCAATAACACGAATAGGTGTTATTTTGTGCAGAAGTAGTTATGTATGTCACTCTCATCAGCCAGAAAAACAAAAACAAAACACAAGCAGATTTTTCAGTTTTAGACTTAATGACAAACAGCTAAGCACAGTCATTCTGAAAATGTGCTTATCAGTTATTATTTTTGTCTCTGAAGTACTAGTATCTGACCATTTTACCATGTGGCATAAACCGGGATGTTCATAGGAGAAGGCTAAATGTACTGCAACTCTTAACTAATACTCTTCAAAAACAGGAGCATAAGACATGTTTTTGTTTGTATATGCTTTTGAATTGAGGTGCAATTTTGGTGGGTCTAGACAGCCGAGAAGCCAAAAAAACAACATGTCTAGTCACTCCTGAGCCAGAGAAAGCCGCTCTGTCAACTACTGTAATATGACAACTGTTCACTTTTGCCATCACAAGACCCAAGGAAATGATCCCTTGTTACAAGGCAATGACAAGTTATGGCAACAAAGGACAGGCAAATTGACAGGTCAGTGGATGGGAAAAGAACTAAAAGTGGTTTACAGAGTTAAAGAAAAACCCTTGGGAAAGTGTGGGTAGTGGGTAAAAGGAGAGAAGGAGGTTGCAAGATAGACTTAGAAAGGAGTAATAATGAAGAATGAGAGGGAGTGGGAAGGAGCTGTCAAAGCAGAGAGAAAGTGATCAAGTAGGTGTGCAGCTCTGAGGGAGGTTGGGAAAAGCGAGGACAAGGTTGGTGGAGGGAAAAAAGGTGAGGAGTGACTGTTTTAATAACTTAAACTTATCTTGGGTCAGTTAAGATGAAATCTCCCCAAACACAGAGGTGCCTTAATAAAAGTCTTGCACTACTCACCAGGAAAAGCTGCTGAGATTGTGGCACACATATAAAAAGAAGAAAAAAAAAAACACAGGGGTCCACTAACTGTTCAGATGGGCTCTTGTTCCAGTTATTAGAGGTGACTGAGAAAGTAAAATCAATGCTAAACAATGCCAGGAAGACTTTATTAACTCTTATTTGAACTGGTTAATGAATCTTATTTCAGTGACAAAACACATAAGGGTGTATATGGATTTCCCCCTCTGTAACGTTTACATAAATCTTTTTAAGTCTTTTATTTGTGTCCTTTTTGACACTGACCACAAGCCACTGGATTTATACAATTCCCATGATCAATAAACAATTTCCTTCCATGAGAGGCTGTCTCTAATACTGTAATGGTAATACTTTAACTACATCATGCTGTGTTCACTACATTGTTCAGCTTTCTTAAAGGTATAGAGGACAATTTTTTATTTCCGGGTGTATCATTTAAATAAGTGGTCCCCCTAATCGTCAATTATTCTGGTGATATGTTTATGTAAGGCCGTCCTACGTGCTTGTTTTGTTAGCTATTTTTCGATGCACATGCGCACTTTCAGATGTTTATTTATGGTGAGCTGCAGTCATTGAGGCTCACCTTTCTCACTGCAGTTCTTTGAAAATTGCCAGGGGTCGTAAGACAAAAGTTCCTAAAAAGTGTATGAGAAGAAAAAAACAAAGCCTCAGAAGAGGCAGGTACTGTATATCCCACAATGCAGACAGAGAGCTCTCCTCTCAAAGCATTATGAGATTTGCAGTCACAGTAGTCCACTGTCGCCATAGGTTCTCGCTACCCGACAGCGGCGACTGATAACAAAAATGGCGCAGGCACTGCGCAGTGGAGGAGGAGTCAGGTGACCAACAGGGAGCAAAAAGCAGTGATCATCTGTCTGTATGGTGAGTTAACTGAATTTGCTATAAAGTCCCTGCCCTATATAGTGATTAAAGTATTTAGGGGTTACATAAGGCCATCCTACATACTTGTCCCCATTTCACTTACCGGTGGTGAGTCTGACATGGTGGAAAATTTGCAAATCTTCCTTTGGAGAGTAAACTTCTATGAGCGACGAGAACAGCAACTTTTTAACAGAGCATGCACCAGGAGAAATGGGCTCGTGCATGCTCTCACAAGTGATTAATAAGCGTTCCCTCTTGGGAGTGGGTACAGGGTTGTGCATGTGCATTTTTTTTAAGTGGAGAGGGTGGGTCTTTTAAAAAAATTGCGAAAATCCTCCACAATACCTTTATTATAATAGGTATGTTCAGTTTTATGTGATAAACTTCATGAGGTAGCATCAACAGAACCACAACAAAGGACCACATCATTTTCAAAGATTTTCTTTCCAGATTGGTTGTCATCTGATGTCCACTACAGGAATAAAAAACAAGCACAAAACATTTTTACTTGAGGTAGGCTAGTCTCAATGGAAAAAAATGAAATTTCCTGTTACAATTATTTCCATAGCTTAGATTTTAATTAATGGTAAAGTGAATTAGTTCAACACCTGGAGAACGTACTATGACCTTGGCATCAGACCAAACCAGCACACGAGAGCATCTTGAATTTAGAATATCTAACAGAGACATTACAGCAGGATAGATGGCTATTAAATATATGCTATTCATCATTATCAACAGTACGCATGATATAAAGCTGCAAAGAAAATGCACTGTGACGCAGCTGACACATAAATGAGGAAAGAAGTTAACATTTTAAAGAAGACAAAATTTCACAGTACCTCTAATTACATGCCATGAGCAGTTGTTTATTTAAAAAAAAAGAACAAATTTAAACTAAAGTAATTAAGCTTTAATTTTTTTTCTTATTTCTCAATACTGATACTAGTTTTCTCAAACTGAAAAGAAATCATAGGTCAATCAACAGTTTCTTTAACACAATATGATGGCTGGGATTATTCTAATTTTACACAACTGAATTCTTTTTTATTTTTATTTTTTTGCTTTTTTTCACAGGCAAGAACTCATACACACACACACACAAACACTTGCAGAGAGAAAACAGGTTTCCATGCTACCGGTGAGCCAGTTTATCGCCATAATAAATTGGAACCAGCATTTTTATGGTTAGATGAGGGATGAAAAAACAAGGTACACTAAATAAGGTTTTCTTGGCTCATAAATAATGCTGAAAGTTTGAAGCTTTTAACAGAAAACATAAGGTTTTCTATGGGCTTGAGATCCTATGAAACAACTTTTATGAAACTTTGATGACCCTATTTAAAGATTATTAGCACATCTAATTTGGTCAACCCTTATAGACCTGTATTAACTAAGCTATATTACGGGATATTCTCCCAGTTGGCCTTAACATATGAGCCTTTTTAAGTCCCATGGCTCCATAGCATTTCAATCTACATTCAGTCATTCGCCCACTCACAGTGACAAGTTATATCGTAGCCACAGCTAACCTAACAGAAGGGAGGCTGTGGTGCACCGGCGCCACTGGGCCCTTTTATCATCTTTTCTTGTGAATGTGGATGCAGAGTCCTGCGCAAGAAAACAATGACTGAGAAGGAGGGAGCTTAAACCAGCAACCCTCCAATAACAGGACAAACTCCAGCATCAAACACCACTGTCACATATTACATATGTCACATAGTTCTGTGTTTACTGTGCTAATATGATAGCACTCAACAGTATCCATTTTTCACAACCTCAATAAACTTGACAAATTTTATATTACAATAATAATCTTGATTGTTTTGTCTGTGTCTATAAATGACCTCATCACCTATGATCTTTCTCGACTTGCTAAAATGCCTCAGTCACTTAGAACATTACATTACGTCTTTGTGGACACACAAGTAAGATAAAAGCACTTGACATATAAGTTGCCAAATGTGCAGTATTTTTGTCACTGAAACCACATACTTACTGGCAAACCTGCTTGGTTTCTGATCAGTCTGACACTGACTGAACAGATAAGGAAGCAGGAGGAAGTAAGCCTAACTATTAACCCAGTCTGGAGCAGGCTATCTGCATAGAAGAAGTGACTCCCTTATCTTGGTTTCATGATATAGGCTTCAGGTCTCCCCCCACTAATCAATTTACAACGGATACTGACAAGAAAAAAAGGAGACTCTTTTGTTGTTACTTTCGTCAAGACAGATATCATTTATGGTGAATCAAATAATAAAATTCACTGTGTCCTTTTGGGAAAATTATTGCAGGCAGACATGGTAAGTACTTTACTGAAAGTAAAGTACTGGATTTCATCAGTGAAAGAATTAGCCTGAGTGAGAGTTATAGACAAACATTATATGTAAAAAAAAAAAAAAATGTGAGTCTGCATACCTCTTAGAAAATATGTAGTTTTGCCTCTAGAAAGAATGCTATCAGTATCAGGTTTGCTGTTCACCAATTATATAAACTATAAAAGTAGTTGGTTACTAAAGATCTTATTTTGTGGTCGTAACAAAAATGCTCTGGATAAATAGTCAAGTCACATTTTGGTGTTTTCTTTCACTGTAAAACATGAGTAATTTCCAAACCACCCTGCAATTACATGCCGTTCTGGTGATGGTTTATCTCATAGAATTGAATTTAAAAGAGTTGCTGGTTTGCAGGATTAACACATTAACCTATTTGGTCTTTCGGCTCCAGGAAATGAGTAAACTGTGTAAAGTAAAAGTTAAAAATATATCACAAATATCAATAGTTGAAGAAATGTATATCCTATAGTAAAGATCATTTTGAATGTACTGCATTAACCTCCCTTAATACAAATTGATGCTATCTAAAAGGATTTAATCAAGTTGAATAGGTTCTCCTATAGAAATAAGTCAATCTCATAGAAGACATGTGAATAGTTAGCTCTAACTGCCTTAAAAATCCTAATAGTATTGAATTCTGATTGGCATTAAAATCGGTAGATTGTGAAACTTTTTCTGAAATGTCACCTTCATTCTCTTTTTCTGGCTTTAGTAAAATTCTACGTTTAAACTTTGCCAAGAATCTTATCTCTTTTAACAGAAAGCTGTCTTTTGAATATTTGAAGCATACCAACTGCACAGCCACAGTGACAGAATAAAATAAGTTTTACAACTTCATGATATATTTCTTAATATTTATTGTCATTAAGGTGACACTATTAAATAAAAAGTCAGATCTCCTACTCATCACTTCACTGAAGCAAACAAAGACGAGGGAGCGTGGGTCAAAACAATTCAAGCTTTTCAAAATGTTTCATAATAATCCTTGGCAGCGATTTTCATTTAAATGGCTTTGCAATTCATGACACACCTGATTGGAATGATGCAGAAAAATACCATGGCCTTGGTGTTGCTTAACAACCAGAGTTTTTTTGTCCTCATTGAATAGCTATTCTTTTTATTAAAGGATTTGACGCTTCTCTAGCTAAGTCAGGCAAAGGTTTAAAGCCATTCAGATCTGCCTTAAAGTTTTGAGATTTTGCAAAATAAATGTAGATGAATGACTTTTCAGTGTCATGTTAAATGTTTAGAGACACTGCAATTTTTGCTTCCAAACTTAAATGTTATGCTTTTTAAAATAATATATCAGATTTTATAACTATTCATATTATTTGTTTTTATATTTTTTTTTCCACGGTTCCCGTCATGTTTCTTACATACTGTATGAAGAGGGTTGTTAAATAATATAATAATAATAACAACAACAACAATAATAATAATAATAATTGAGTAATTGGAGTTTTACCTCTGCATTTAACCCATGTCCTTGGGGCGCAGTGGGCTGCCATTGTGCAGCAACGGGGGAGCAGTGTGGGGTTAAGGGTCTTACTCAGGGACCCAGAGTGGAGGCTGTGGGGATTGAAGCGAACTGCTCTAACCTCAAGGCCAAAAGTCAAGAAAGAAAACACTCCCCAAACACTGTTGCAGAACCTATATCTGCATGACCTCTTAATGTTTAGACTATTTGTATGTGTTTTTGGGATAGTTGTCCCTGGTAGTTTGCGACCTGAAATTGGGAAGAGGTCACCCCTCCTTCATGCAGGCTGTATCCGAACGTCCGCCCGTATCACTATATAGGGCACTATATAGTGGTTACACCGTTTTGGATGAGTGTCCGCACATCTAGTGGATGAAAAATTAGTGGATTCGAAACTTGAAAAGTACTCATCATCTATGGTCACTACATGAGCAGATATATCCCACTATATATTGTAGTCCCTGCTCTATATAATGATCAAGGAATTAAGGAGTTAGGGCAGAGGCTTGGACATAGCCACAGACTCATTCATCCTTGTTTTCTTTATTTCTTGAAGCCTTTTTAGTCTGTGTGGTTGTTCCTACCAACTCATATTTGGGGTCAGTTTTTACTCTGACTAACTGTATGTTCCCTCTTTCATCCCTTTGATCAAGTATCAAAACTTGCTCAGAGCTTGTCGGCTTAATTGCCTCCCCAAGAAGGTTATGTTTTTATGGGAGTTTGTGTGTTTGTATATCTGTGTACAGGATAACTTAAAATGTTATGGACAGATTTTAATAAAATTTTAATCAGATCTGTTGCTCATGAACAAGCTATACAATTTGGCAATGGTCCAGATCATAATATGGATACAGGATTTTTTAAGAATCTCTAACACTTGGAGATAGGGATATTTGGCGCAATGTTCAGTTCCTCACTAAACCAGAGGGTGGCAGCAGTAACTATTGACAGCCGCAGCATTGGACTCAAAACATCCAGATGTAGTTTATTGAAGACAAAATCACAAGAAAAGGGAACGTTGTTGGTCCGTTTGCAGGATCAATAGTTAACTTATGAACCGATTTTATCAAAATGTTTTAATAAAGGTGTGCCTCATGCCTAGGAACAATTCATTGAAATTTGGTAATGATCTGGATCATGAGCAAGTTTTAGATATAGGTGTGCAATCTCTGAGTGCTTTTCTGGTTGCTCCTTTTCTAGACAGAGCTATCTGTGGAGATAGCTTACCATTACCTTTTCTAACATAGAGAGTATTTATGGATCAGTGTTTCTGTGATTTTTTTTTTTTTTGTATATCTGCTTCTCTCTCCATGAACCCCCATTTGGCTTTAGCAAAACGGCACTCACAAAGAGCCTGGCTCTGCTGGATGTTTCTTCCTGTTAAAAGTTTTTTTTTTTTTTCTTGACTGTTGCTACATGTGTGCTTGGTGGAAATGCTAAAGAGTCAATTAGTTGATGCAATAAGCTGGTTTTCCTTAGGTATAAAACTTTGAACCAGTCTGACTGTATCTGATTTAACTGTCTCCATAAAGTGCCTTGAGTTAACATGTATTTTGAAATGCCAAACTGAACTGAAAAATGGACTTGAAAATTTTGAAAAGTGCAACACCATGAAAGATATTTCTTTCAAACCAGTTTCTGACCTGCAGTGACCGTAAACACCAGTGTACAGCCAAATATATTAATTAAAACACTGATTCAATAGATGCATAAAATAGTACAGGCAAATAAAAAATACACTAAACCCTAAGGGTACCTTGATATTGAGAAGCTAAAATTTCAGAGCCATGTTTCGAAAAGCACAAACACTACTCTCACTAATTATCAACTGTTTGATGATAATTAGTGAGATAGCTCGAATGGTAAACTTTCTTTTTTCCATGGACTATTCCTATTATTGGCAACCTGACCTCCCCACTAAACACTCTGCTGTTTTTAGTCGTATCCCACTCTCAGTTTTGGCAGTAAATTCAAGCAAAGGCTAAAAGAGATATAACATATCACATCACTTGAGGCGAACTAAGTGTTGAATCATTCAGAAATGATTACAGGGTGTTTGGCCCAGAGTTTTCTTAAAGTAAGAGTGGGAGTGCTTAGAGCAAAGAATAAGCCAGCAGCTTTGGATTGGATTTCTGTTAACACATTCTGTACAGTAACAAAAGGTTGCAAGATTCCCCCCATTGAATAATCTAATAATTTTAGTCATTGCTGACATAAAACAAAAAAATAAATAAAAATGATTTAATTAAATTACCAGGTTCTTAAAGGAAAAGTCAGCAAGGAATTATCAATGGATCATTACTTATACCTAAAACTAATACGTTCATGGTAATTTAATGAATTTGTAGTTAATCAGTAAAAAAAAGAATTTTTGTCACGATCACCGAGTCAGAGACTGGGCATCTTTGCCCAAATATAATAACACCTCACTCCTGACATCTTTCGGCAGTGACGACACTGTGAGGTAAGTCTAGCGCCATTCTCCCTGCTTTACAAGCAAAATCAATGGGAACTACGAGACACATCTGGAATCAACAACAACTTATTTAAGATTCCGAGAGGAAAACCACCAAGCCCACATGCATGACGGTTGGATGATGTAATACATTGCGTAAAAGTGAAAAGATAACTTGTTATTTCACCTGTCCAGCACGGGTTTGTCATTGGAATGCCGATTTGAAGAGAAAGGATTTGCCATGGAACGTCTGGCCAGAAAAAAAAACAAATCATATGTTGCCAACATTTCAAAGAATGCTTTCAAGATGACTAGGATAATAATGATTTGTAACAAGCACCAGATACAGCACTGGGACTTGATCAACAGCCAATACTACAACGTAACGTCACAAACCAGTAGTGTTCTTTGACAAACATGGATGTCTCCGGTAAAGCACATTCAAATGAAATTAATCTTATTTAAAGACACTTATCATTTATTGAACTGTATATAATCATTTCCTATTTAAAGTACTTTCAGAAGTTTGAATTCTGAATATGACTGAATTTTCCTTTAAAGACTATTAAAATGAAGCTTAAGCTATTGCGCATGTTTATTAAGTTTTCCTGATTACCTCTTGACAAACATCTCCCAAGATGAATCAGAAGGCACATGCTTGCAAACTTTTAAACCCTTCCGGAGTCTGGTATGGCATCACAGAGACTTGTTTGCAAGGCCACACATGGTTTTATCTGTATTTCTGTTTGATTTCCTTGTTTGAGTTTGATTTTTCACTTGTCTTTCAATTGCTATCCCATTGATTTGTGTCAATTGATGCCAAAGTGGATGTTATGTCCCCGTAAAATAGCTGAAAATGCTTTACTATATGCAACAAATATGTTTTCTTACATTTCTAAAATAGTTTACATTTTTTTATTTTTGATAGCACTATGACAATGGTTCTCAAACTTTTCAGCTTCTCTTCAATAAAAAGGTACCAGAGTCGAATCATGACCCAAATATTAATTGAGTATACAAATATTTCTACAAAATCAATTAACCAGGTGTATCACTATTGAAAATAGCATCACTAACCAAAGTAGTTTGAGTTTGTCAATTTCATCTTTAAGTGATGTTTTCATAACTTTAAGCACTATAACATTAGTTTTTACTGTGTATTTACTTGTTGTAGAGGATCTCAAGAGCACTGATTGATCCAGTACCCCTAGTGGACTCACTTGTAACCCCAGCTATACTATACTTCAGTACTATAGAATTAATACAAATGAAGTCCATAGCGAATAAGTATCTTCTACAAATGAACAGCTGTTGATCTGAGTAATTTAAGTTAAATAATAAATAATCTTTGAAGTTAACCATGGTAAGCAGTATCCAAAAATGTGTGGTGTGAAATCGACTTGCTGACGGTAAATGCTAGTCAAATTGACAAGATTGTAAAATTGTCAAGGGATTTTCAAAACTTGAGAGACCCCACGCAAAAAATTGGGCATTGAACAGTTTTGGTTGTATAGTGTGTACTTTCCAGCCACACACAAGAGTAGCACAACATACACAGCCTGATTGTGACTTACCGCCTATCGAGCAAAGAGTTTATAGGCAACCTCTGTATAAAATGGCAAATTAAATCAAAAGGGTTGCATTACTTAAGTTCCTATGATGAGTTGCATAGATTAATTTTAGGGTAATTTTTATTCACCTGTACTATTCATTCTTCTGACTTCTTCTGACTCTTGAAAGAGGCGGTAGCATTTTCCTTCTGCTCTGTAACTCCCTGATCTGTCCCTGCTTTGCTGTGTCTTGTGTTTTCTGAGCCCTCTCTTCATATCACCCAAATTCAAACACTGGATTTGGTCAGCTGTTGCAATTAATCAAATTTTCTCAACTGGAAGACAGGGAAAAGGGGACTCTTCCTGTCCTGCCGGGACATACTTCATGGGACACACCATGCACTCATGTTAGGCTTGGAGGATGTTATGCTTCACAATGTTGTCAGTGGAAGATATTGAAGATGTATGGATTTTCGGATTAATGATACTGGGATTTCTCCCGTTTGGATTTGGAGGATACCTGATGTATATTTCATTAAAGAGGATGTTGAGGGCAATTTGGGTTTAGATCAGGCTGTCAGCAGCAGCTGACGCGCTCACAAAAGCTGTGAACGAGCAGGACTGGGAGCTAGCCGTATGCAGGGTGCGATTGAATACAGGCTGGCTGTGGTGGTTGAACTCAAAGGTGAGATGTGATAATATCTTATATGTGCATGCCTCCCCATTATCATAACTACCCTCGTTGTTGTGGCGGAATGACCCAGAAGAACCGTAGTGCTGGTAATAAACTTCCATTTTATCAAGGACAATTGCCTGTGGACAGCATTCATGGACAAACTGAACACACAACACACACAACTAATGCTCAAATGTCAGATTGTGACATGATTCTAGAGTGGACTATCGTTCAGACACAATTTGAGTCAGGAAGTGTTTTAAAATGTTTATTTTGGAGATTAACAGAGAGACTTCTTTGGTCCAGCGTGGTAGTTCGGTGAACAGAGACTTAGCCTGGAAAGTTCCCTGGAGAGAGGAGAGGACGGGTAGAAGGTTTGTGAGTCCACAAGGGTTGAGTTAGGCAGAAATGGCGTTATGGCTCGAGAGTTCCAGAGGGTGGACAGGCAGGTGAGTGTTCGAGGATGGATCCAGGAGGACTGCTTGGAAAACCGGCTTGGAGACAGCAAAGTTGCTAGGAGAGATGAAGAAGAAGAAGGTAAGTTTTAATCTCTAAACACAATGCTCAAATGCTATGGAGCTAGCAGGTTGGTTACTCTCTAAATACTGCTCCCTGATTGCGTTCAATTGGAACCAGCTGGAGGCTCGCCTGGGCTGAAGTTTCTGTGGAGGATGTGGTTCATGTGGTTCCGGCTTCCAATGTTAACCTCTGCTGAAATGTTTGTTTCGTATTTATATGTGCTTTTCTTGTGCTGACGTTGAAGTGTAAAGTATGCTTTTCCCCCCTCTCCCTCCCCAATGTGGCTCCTATTTTTCCACAGAGATAAAGGCAGTGCCATAGGGCACCGCCTGGCGGTGGGGGCCTTTGCAGCCATAAGAACGCGCTAAAGGCAGCGTTTTGCGGCACGCATGGCCTCAGTAAATTGTTTGCTCACCCTGACAGTTGACTCAAAAAGCAGGCAAAGAATTGATGCTAAACTTCTTAGTACTGTTGTTCTGTCTGCTAATTTAATCTATAAGCTTCAGCAGCAGTGTCACCACAGATATCAGATTTGTAGTCTCCCATATTGCAATCTGAGCTTAAATGTAAACAAACCCCATTTGCATGGGAACAGATAAAACTTTTCAATAAACCAAACATTACCTGCGATGTAACTGACTCACTAACCATTTAAATAAACCTCTTTTATTAATTTAAGACAACATTCATTGTTCATATATTTGTAGTCAATTGAACTGCAATTACAACATTCACCACTCTTCATTACCATTTCCCTTTTTCCTCTGAGCATGCAGCAGCCAGCTTCTTGGACTCGCAATGTATCATGAATGTATACTGAAGGCTACGTAGGATACACCGGACCTGTCCTTCAAAACGGGCAAAAAGAAGGCTGCATTTGTCGGAATCTTTGAGTTTTGAGCTTTAGTTTAGGTCAAAAGATTAAAACTGAACTGAGGGAGCATTCAGACCATTTTAATTACCAGACAACATGTGAGTGACATTACATGATGCGTGCTCAGCCCGCATGCTATTTTTGTCTCATGTGATGGTTGTATTCCTCTGGCTAAATCTCAATCCTCTCTCATATTCTCTGTGTCAGATGTCCAGTTAGGTTTTTAAACAAAGGTCATGGTAAAAAAAAAAAAAAAAAGAAAAGAAAAGAAGAGAGCCTTAAGAAGGACCTAATAATCTAATTGCTGTACCATAAAGTGAAATGCAATTTTGGTCAGGCAGTACCTGGCTGCAAATGAAATTAAGTTATGGTTATGATTTGTTTTGGCCCCCAGACACCCTTAGGCAGTTTCAGGCTAGAGAATCTTTGTAGTAATCCATCAAACATACTTATAACAACTTTGCTTTAGGGTTCAGAAATTCTTTAGTGCTGGCTTAAATAGTATTAAAAATGTTCAAACTCCACATCCTCTAATTCACCCGCATGTTTGTCCTACATATTTCCTTCCAACATATTTTTTGTTGTTGTTTTCTTTTTCTTTTTTTTTTTTTTTACTGTGTTTATTTCATTGCAGTATTTTAAGTATGGTTCTTTCAGGATTTAAAATATATTTTTGGCTTTAGTCTCCCCTTTTACATCTTTCTCTATGAACAGTCATGGCATCACAGTAAAGGGGTATTCTTTGTCAGTTTGTAAAATATTTTAAAAGGTTTTTGGATATTACCAAAAGGCATACTAGTAGACTTGTAAGTCAAATTGGATCCTGTGCAGGGTCTTTATTAATATATGAATGTGCCATTAAGTGATTGATATGTTAGCGACGGCTTTGGCCGAAAATGAAACTCAGCGTTGGCTTCTCAATGTTGGAAGTTGAACCTCTTTTATATTTCTGCTGCTGCTCAATGCAACAAAAAGAAGGCAGAGAAAAGATTGTGCAATTTTCAACAAAATTATTTTCTGTGGTAACTTGCCCTTTCTTCAAAAGTCCGCATGGTTCTTCAAAAACTGTCACAATGGCCCATTTTTTTTTATCTAGAACTGCTGCAATGTTTTAGACTCATATATTTATCTTACACGTTATTCAATTAGCATATTTTATTAAGTTTGTTTAATATTTATACTTAGTATTAGCTGGTTGTTCTATTTTATTCCTTGGCATTGGGCTGCTCTGGAACCAGGGAAACTAATTTAGCTGCATTTCATTTTTAACATGTTAAAATTACAAAAAAAAAAAAACTAATTAAAAAAACATGATGTTAAAATGCATGTGTTCATTTCTATCAGTTTAGCTTTTGACTGTGTTAATATGCCTCACTAAAGGGAACACATGATAGAGAGGAAAAGGCACAATCAAACCAAGCTCCACTTGGTTTGAAAAGGAAGATACTGCACCTGAACTTTTTTAAAAATTGAATGTTTAATGTATGATAATTGAAATATTGTGTAAGATCATTTTAGAAATATGATATATTGGGCACCATCATCAAAATAAGAATGTAATAGGGTCTGGGTATCTATTTTAAAAACTCATGTAAATAAATATGCAGTAACCATAGCCACAGAAAGTGGATGTGCTGGGGGAACCCCTTAATGGTTTTAAAAATGCTTTGCACAATTTACACATTTTTTATGATTTTTTTGGGAAATGACTTAGATTTTTTTTATTTATTTTACTATTATGTGTATTTGGAATTTTTTTTAAAGCTTAATCAAGACAAGTTCACAGAAGTTACGTTGTCATGGCAACATCAAACAAGCTAGTGGTCACCGAAGAGCTATCCCGGTCTTGGCAGCAGACTAGTAAATTTATACAGTCTAATGACAGAAACAAGGAGGAAATGTGGCACAGAAATGCATTTCGGATTTAGAGAACTCATCTCCACGATAAGGCACCCTGCCCGCAGCTCAAAGTAAGAGCATGTTGCTGCGGCACATTTTATATCTAATAGTGCAGTTTAAGCAACCAAAGTATTTCAGAGTGTTATTTTGACATTGGGTTCTTTGTGTAATGATGTGGAGAAATGTTCAATAATGTTTAAATAGCATAATAATATAATTATTTTCATGTGGATTGTGTAAAAGGATTTTAGATCAAATATAGTCATGTGTGACATAAAGACAGTGACTTGGGTTCGTGCCAGCTGACCAAATTTAGTTATTCTAGTATTATTTAATAGCATATACATTCACCAGAGAACTGAGGATGTCTGTGTATAACAGTCCCTGGTTGCATGCACTGAAGTGTATATGACAATAAATTTATGAATCTCAATCTATTTACTTATTTATTTGTATTGTATTTTAAATAGGCCTATAGGCTCATAGTTCTTTTGTCCAAAAAAATTTTTTCACAGCATCCCCTCTTTAAAATTACTTCCAGTGGAGTACTAATTTCAATTATACTGCAATGTCATTTTGTGACACTTTTCTAACCAGTAGTAGACGGAAGCTTCAAAAGAAAGATGAATCAGATTTTAAAATGTCTGAAATTTCTGGCAGCAGAGACAGAAAAAGAGAAATGAACAGCCAAGCCTTTTAAAAAGTCAGAATGATCCTTAAGAATATGAAAATCGCCACATTAAAGTAATGAAATTAAACACATCTGTGGGGGAGTACGCCACTGATCCAGCCTAGAAGTTCTGACTCTTGTCCTCAGTATTTATGGGCCCTGCGTACAGCCCTGACCCTGACTGTTTGATGTTTCTCCAAAATCCATTGGATATGCTGCAAGGTAAACAACTCAATATTAGTCTTAACTCTCTGACAACAAGTAATGAGAGTTGGGCCTGATATTTTCTTTGGGAGTGCCTGTGCTCAAAATTGTCAAAGATAAACAATATTTAATAAAACAGCAGAGCTTTATATCATGTCTAATACTCTTCCCATCTTACTGGGTTATTTAATAATGGGCTATTTTGGGCAAGGCCAAGCAAGTATAGGCAAGGTAAGTTTACAATTGAGCATAAAGACAATTGAGTGCTTCATGCAATTTAAACAATGAAATAGAATGACAATAAAAGCTGAATTAAAAAAAATTAAAATTTAAAAAGAGATGACAAAAGCACCTAATAAAGAAAACAAAACAGTTGTACGAAGAACTTAAACTTATTATATCTCACTTAACAAATTAACTTCAGCAGTCAAAGCAGGTATAAACAAATGGGGTTCAACCTTTGACTTAAAATAACTCAGGCTTTCTCCACTTTTACAGTCTTCTGGAAGTTTGTTCCAGATAAATGGAGCATAGGAACTAAATGCTTCTTTGTCATGTTTGGTTCTAGTTCTGGGTGTTCAGAGTAGGCTTGAACCAGAAGACATGAGTGGTCTGGAAGATTAATAAACTAGGTGTGTTTCCATCAGCTTTTTCTAATTCAGATTTTGAAGTACCTCATAAGAAAAGCTTGATGGAAATGGTGAAATTTGAAAAACCTCCCTGAATTTCACGAAAAAGGTTAAGTTGAGCGAGCAATTATACATGATGGCATTACAGGGCTTAGTTCAATTCAATTCCCTTTATTTATACACTCACCGGCCACTTTATTAGGTACCCCATGGTAGTAACGGGTTGGACCCCCTTTTGCCTTCAGAACTGCCTCAATTCTTCGTGGCATAGATTCAACAAGGTGCTGGAAGCATTCCTCAGGGAGTTTGGTCCATATTGACATGATGGCATCACACAGTTGCCGCAGATTTGTCGGCTGCACATCCATGATGCGAATCTCCCGTTCCACCACATCCCAAAGATGCTCTATTGGATTGAGATCTGGTGACTGTGGAGGCCATTTGAGTACAGTGAACTCATTGTCATGTTCAAGAAACCAGTCTGAGATGATTCCAGCTTTATGACATGGCGCATTATCCTGCTGAAAGTAGCCATCAGAAGTTGGGTACATTGTGGTCATAAAGGGATGGACATGGTCAGCAACAATACTCAGGTAGGCTGTGGCATTGCAACGATGATCAATTGGTACCAAGGGGCCCAAAGAGTGCCAAGAAAATATTCCCCACACCATGACACCACCACCACCAGCCTGAACCGTTGATACAAGGCAGGATGGATCCATGCTTTCATGTTGTAGACGCCAAATTCTGACCCTACCATCCGAATGTCGCAGCAGAAATCGAGACTCATCAGACCAGGCAACGTTTTTCCAATCTTCTATTGTCCAATTTCGATGAGCTTGTGCAAATTGTAGCCTCAGTTTCCTGTTCTTAGCTGAAAGGAGTGGCACCCGGTGTGGTCTTCTGCTGCTGTAGCCCATCTGCCTCAAAGTTCGACGTACTGTGCGTTCAGAGATGCTCTTGTGCCCACCTTGGTTGTAACGGGTGGTTATTTGAGTCACTGTTCCCCTTCTATCAGCTCGAACCAGTCTGGCCATTCTCCTCTGACCTCTGGCATCAACAAGGCATTTCCGCCCTCAGAACTGCTGCTCACTGGATGTTTTTTCTTTTTCGGACCATTCTCTGTAAACCCTAGAGATGGTTGTGCGTGAAAATCCCAGTAGATCAGCAGTTTCTGAAATACTCAGACCAGCCTTTCTGGCACCAACAATCATGCCACGTTCAAAGTCACTCAAATCACCTTTCTTCCCCATACTGATGCTCGGTTTGAACTGCAGGAGATTGTCTTGACCATGTCTACATGCCTAAATGCACTGAGTTGCCGCCATGTGATTGGCTGCTTAGAAATTAAGTGTTAACGAGCAATTGGACAGGTGTACCTAATAAAGTGACCGGTGAGTGTATAGCGCCAATTCACAACACATGTCACCTCAAAGCACTTAACAGAGACAATTCAAATAGATCACACAGTCAGATTGGTTCAAAGTTTTCTAACCAGCTGATTGCGTTGATACATTGACTCAAAAGCAATCCCTCACACCATGTACGCATGAAGTGACAGTTAAAACTCCCTTTTAACTGGAAGAAACCTCCAACAGAACCAGGCTCAGTGTGAGCGGCAATCTGCCCAAGCCGAATGGGGTTCCAGGAATTTAACATCCTCACCTATTTTGCATACCCAAATGGAAAAGCAAATAACTTAGGAATTGTAAGCCTAAATTACATGTGCAATACATTATTTGAAAGCTAACACCCTCTAGTTTCATAATATATACAATTAGGTGACTAGAGCACAGACCAACCTGCATCTGTTCAAACATGACTCAAAGTTGTTGTTTTTTATTCTCGGAAAAGATAGGTCCTTTTTGAAAAGCAGTGATTAAGACATTCTTGAGAAAAAACAGCTTTTATTGTATTATATTTGTTCTACTTCACGTCAACCGCAAATGTAGAAAATGTCAGACTTCTAGCTATAACAGATCCAGAGCTGTGGGGCTTTGAACTTTTGGTGTCAGCTTGGAGCTGTGCGCAATGGCTCCACCTGCAGGTAAAAAGTTTACCGGTGGAATTTTGTGCATTCTGAAATATTACCCCCACTTAAGGTCCACGGGGTCGCCCGTGACCCGGTGGGTTTTAAGAGGTTAAAAAACATTCAGTATAAGGTCAGACATGGGACACTTTCTTCTCTTTGCTAACAGAAAAAGATGCTAAAAGATGGTAAAACAAATGCAAACTGGCATATCGGAAGTGCTCCAGACCACTAGGCGGAGACAATCATTCATGCATATGGTATTAGATCATAGACAGATCACTGCAAATGGACTTCTATAGACCTGGGTTGTTGCAAAACCATAAACAACAGGACATTTGGAGGCAAAGAAAGAATAGGTTCCTTTTAATTTTTTATCTCTTTCCCTTCACGCAATAACTAGAGGCTTGTGAGCTTTGAATACTAATTTACAATGCAGGTATTCATAGAAACAGTAATAGAGAGAGACTGGCAGCTTTTTAGTTGTGAATTCTTGATGATTACATGGTGGTTTACTAATGTTAATATTTTTCACATTAATAATCATACATAGTCAAACTAAACCCATTGCTTGAAAAGCTGTACTAAACGAAGTGTCATGTATACACTGCGTATACAAAATTACAATAAAAGTTGTCTAAGTCTAGTCTAAGTTGCGTAACATAATGCATTGATAGGCATAAACTTTTGGCTGAACTTTGGCTTCACATATGAGATAGAAATTATTTCTTTATTTATTTTAGAAAAAATCAAATATTTAGTGAATAAATATAACAAAATAGGCATTTAAAATATTCATGTATAAAGACAAGGTTAGAATGTGGCATCTATAAAATGTTTACTTCTCTAGTTATTTGCTCTAAACTATATGGAAACACCAAACATTTGCATTTCCTTTTTTTTAGTTATAAAAACTCTCTAAAAATTTGCATTTCCGTTGGATGGAAACACGGCTACGGACAACAAATTATATATTTAGGTGTTGATTTATTCTGTGATTTATAGACTAACAGAAGGATTTAAAAGTCTATTTTCTCTATTCTTTATGTACCTCTGAAAGTTCAGGTCTAAGTCCATAATGAATTAACAATTAGATAGTTAAGCCAAAGCTTTTCTAACGGTGAAAGAAAAACATGGAGAAAAATACAATCAATACATTTGAATTCACATCCTTTTTTTAAATCTCTCATAGTGAGATTGACTGAACGTTGGCTCAGAAATATGAAGCCCATGCAGGTATCAAAAGAGTTCCAGTGTGCAAAAATATAGATGAGGGTGGTATCAAAAATAACATCCTATCTAATTAGCAAATTTCCAAATATACCACACTCTTCACAGTATTGTTTTCAAAACCACACTCTTCAATACTGTAGAGAGTGGGGTATATTTGGAAATTGTTTATTTGCTTTTGCTAAGAAATAACATCACTTCTTCATTGTCATCAATTTGCCCCCTGCCTCTCGACTGATTTAATGCTTGGAGAGCTAAGATAGATGGAAAATGATATATATAAATTATTTATAGCACAAAAATCTGATTAACATTTTTGATTATACAATGCCTAACAGAAGAACTCATACCACTTCAATCGTTGTAACATTTAGCACATGTCATCAGAAAAGTTCATTCTTTTATTTGCTGTGTTTGAATGAAAATGGAATTAGAAAGATATATTACTTAAACAATTAAACCCTAGAAATGTTGTTGTGCATATGAAAATAGTCCCTTGACCCTAAATTCACTTATATAATCCATTTTAATCAGCTGCCTTCGGATGTCATTCTACTAAACAGTTTTGTAAAAGTCTAAAAAATGTGTCAACACACTGGTGAACTTCTATCAACAAGAAGGTTGTGACCAAGGATCACAACAAAGAAGACAGAAAAAAACAGAATAGACATATGTAAGAATTAAAGAATAAAAAAAATTGGAACAGTCTTGATTTCTTTAAAGATGTTCTAAATGATGGGGTTGTAACCACTTATCTTATATTTTCATATCTATTTCTATCCAAAGTTTTAATGAAAACATAGGGATTTATATGATTTAATTGGAGGGATATCTTCAAAAAACCCACATTATATTACATAACTTGAACAGCACCGTTCTCTTTTCAGCCCCCACACTAAATATAACTTCACCCCACCCCTGTTACACTTGAGTGTGTTTTGCTGCTGAATGCACTCTAAATTCCGTCTTTGCTCCCAGATTAGTTCACCCTCATGTTTTATTGATGCATTGCTGTTATGCCGTGTCTTGCTGGCTTCCCCTGAGTCTGTGCAAAAATGTTGTCCCTCCTACAGAACAAACATCAAACAAAACCAACAGCTCACACACATAACAGAGCACTTGAGGGCGTGCTTAGATGTCGAAAACACTATTTCCAATACTAATGTGTTTTATGTATTCTTCTAAAGTTTGAAAAGTAAGCATACACTCTTTAAAGCTTAGCATAAAGAGCAGTGGCATTTTAAATGCAGCAATTCTAATAGTATACCGAGGGATGGATGGATATTGTTAATATTTAAAGCTAAAACAATACATGTTAGCGAGGAATGCCTTAGTGTGTGTTCTTAGACAAACTAATTGGTCACTAAGGAGGAGCAGTATGGGGCCATGAATCTGAAATGCAGTTTGTCAGAAGACACCAGCGCTATGAAAATCTGGTGACGAAGACATTATTTTTTTGTAAGGCTGTCAGGGGAAAGGAGAGAAATTGTGAATGAGAGGAGCTTTTAGAGAGCAGGAAAATGGGAAAAGACTCAGAATTAAATTTGGTTCTAAACTGGCTGGAAACTGAATACATTAAGTGAGAAGATGAGAGATTTATTTGCAGGGGAAAAAAAGAGGAAATATGAGAGAATACATCGGCCATTCTGAACTTTCCCCTAGAGATTCATTAGTAATACAACAATACCTAGTTCCTGTGCTTTACTCAAATTTCCAACAACTGTTTTTCTTTCAGTTACTGTTATTAATTTAAATCATTGTAAGTTTGTATTTCTGTCCATAGGACATAGTGGGGATTTACAGGTACACATATGGGGATACTCAACTGGTCCCCAAATTCTAAATATTTCTTCTTTGAGCTGGGGTTAGGCTTAGGACTAAGTGTGAATTCAGTTTAGGTTTGGGTTAGGTTTATGTTGGTAGTGGATATGCTTAAGTTAAGGGTCTGTTAGGCATTATAAAAAATAATGGAGGTTTATGAAATGTCCTCATAAGTCATGAAAACAAGACTGTGTTGGTGTGTGTGCATGCATGTTTTTAATATATTTTGGGGCCAATTTTCAGGGTAAATGGCAAGATGTGGGGACCGACTGCTCATTGTGGACCCAGATGCCTCGAACCCACACAGGGAAAATGCTGTTATTGGATTTATCTGTATAGTTAGGGTCACGGTTAGGCTGTTGAAATTGATGGAAGTCAATGTAAAGGCCAAGTTTGTGTGTGTGTTTGTGTAAGCTCTTCCCCTCTTTGATTCACTCTTCTATAGGTGCTTACTGTTTGTCACTTCTTTCCTAAGGTTACCAAACACATTCCTTTGTCCAACTGGCTTGTTTGCATAGAGTGTATACAAAACAAAATTTCGTTGTGTACAGCTTACAATAGTTGTAATGATAATGCAGCTGGAGTAGATAAACATTACCAATATAAATGCAGGAGTGATCAAAATGTAAAGAATGTAGGATAAAAAAGAACAGTTTAAATAGTGGTGCAAAAGGCCATTAATATGAAAACCTTCAGTGCAGTGCAAAAATAAATTTGGTGCAAAATGCTGTAGAAATATTGAGTTCATTCTGAAAAACTCATACTGAAAGAAAAAGACAATTAGAAGAATTTTATTGATACAATTATTTTAAGACTTCGGTGCTAAAACCTCAGCAGGAAAAATTAGCGCTGAATTTTACTTTAATGTGTATAAGCAGGTGTATGAGAACAGGGATGTTTCCTCCCAGGCCTGAAACTGAAGATAGATGAAGCATGTTCAGTCCATGAGTGCTGGTTGACGAGACGATCTGCTTGAGCTGAATGGTTGAGATGCAGTAGACTGTGTGAGCTGATACCAGTGCTTCACTCGGGACCCGAAAGATAGATGTACAGCTTGGATAAATGCAGGTGTGCATGAACCTGTCCATGATAAGCATAAAGCAACAGTGGAGAAAAAGAACTCCCCTTTGGGAAGAAACCTCTGACAGAACCAGGCTCAACATGGCGGTCTTCTGCTGGACCTATTGAGATGTGGCGGAAAATGCAGTAAGAATCAGAGAGCAATTACACTCTGATAGGGATGAGGTTGAAGAAGTACCTTAGAAAAGCCAGATGGAGCTTAGCTACGATGGTGGAGAAAGGGATGGAGGTAGGTTGATATGTTTCTGTAAAGTGAAGGCTACCAAGTTTAACTTTATAATTTAGAGTGATGAGACATCCACTTGGAAGTTCACCCCATCAATGCGAGAAAGTGGTGTAAAGGCTTGAATTATATACTATACGTGACAACCTCTAAAAATCCACCCGATTGCCGGCTACCATTTTTAAAGCATTTACAACAAACAACTCAGAATCCATGAAAATTACCCACATTTTTAATAATATACCGGTAGACATTTTAGACATTGTTTGGAAAGCTTAGATTCTCCACAAATTACCTACCAAGTTCATGTTATGGACCCAGCGAGCACCAAAGCACAATAAACACAGATTTAGCAACATGTCAAAATGTAGACATGTCAAAGAAGCCATTGAAGGCGTTTAAAGGCATCCCGAAGCAGTATTATATATCCAGTATTCAATTGTTTTTATTCCATTCGTCCATAAGGGTCCACAGATTCAAAGTAATCCAACATATTCATAATAAAAACATTCCATGATGAGAAAAGCACCCCATAACATTCATTTTTTCTTTAGCTGGTCATGGCTAATACTTAGCTAATGCTTAGCATCTTACTAATAGGACTTACTCCCTAACTTCCATTTGCCTGCAATCTTTTTGTGTTGTTTTTTTTTTTTTTTTTTTTTTTTTACATTGTCTTCCACCTATAAGACAAAAGTGTTTGATTCTTTGTATGACCTGAATTTAATCATTGACAGCCTTACAAGCTCCTTCCCCCTTGTCTGTCAGCCAATGATGCACTGAGTAGTTATTAAATAAATAAAACTTTTTTTCAGATTTTTATATAAAACATTTTACAGTTCAAAAGCACAGTACACACACACACACACACACACACACAAACACACATATATACATATATATATATATATATATATATATATATATATATATATATATATATATATATATATATATATATATATATATATATATATTCATTAAATTCGAATCAGTTCATTTATTCATATTCATATATTCATATATATATATATATATATATATATATATATATATATATATATATATATATATATATATATATATATATATATATATATATATATATATATATATATATAATAGTCAATAATCAAATGAAAATGTATATGGATCAAATGGCACAATTGGCACAATGTGGCAGGTTTGGTGAGGTTTGGAGATCTGAAAGGTACAGGTTTATCACATAGATGCCACAGATGTTGCAAGATTTAAGGGATCGGCATACTGAAAGCAGGAATGTTCCCCCCAGAAACAAAACTGTACCTTTCAAAACAGCCTTTTATTTTGGGCAGTCTAAAGCACAGCTGTGCACTAATCACGGTGTCTAATCAGCATCTGGAGATGGCATACCTGTGTGGTGGAATGGATTATATTAGCAAAGAAGAAGTGCTCTCTTTCACAGATTTAGACTGGTTTGTGAACAATATTTGAGGGAAATGGTTATATTGTTTATGTGGAACAAGTTTTAGATCATTGAGCTAATTTAATAAAAATTGGGTGCAAAAATTGACAGTGTTGCATTTATAAATCTGTTGAGTGTATTCACAAACTTTTGCACTCTTCATAAAAATGTGAAGCATGTCATGTCCAGAGCTGTTCCTATAAAAAAAAATTACCTTTTCCTTTTTTAGTTAAGCTGCTCTTTGCCTAAATTTCTTCTTTTTTATCTTCAATTTATTTTAACAAATTTTTCAAACATGTATTCTTTTATCTTATGCGAAATTAATTTGACCAAAAGGCACTACACCTTGAGTGAGCTCTGATGTTACAAACAATGAAGCAGCCATCTGAATATATATTTATATAGAAAAACAGTAGATTGGAAACACCCTACACCGAAGCCAGGAGATTTTTCTTTTTTTGTTTTCTTTGCATAAAACATAGAATAATCAACCTCAGAATTGTTTCTGTTGTGTTTCTCACTGCACCCTCTCTGTTATAGCCACCTCCACCAGACATGTTTATTTATAACAATCGGTCGTATGCAGACAAGCAAGTGGCAACAGGCTGAGAAGGAGTTTCAGAGACATGAGGTGAATAAGGCCTCAACAAGCTCATTCGGCACAAACTGCTTAGATCCCACATAACTTCTAGAGGGCACAGGTAATAATACACTGCCCAGCTAAGGCATCTGGGGATGTGCTAGTGTCTATGTGACTCATTCTTCAACTCTTATATTTTACATTTCTTTTTCTCCCCCATATATAGTTATATCAGCCATCAAAACTTTAGTTTTTAATAGCTACATACCCTCCACTTGACCCAGAAAAAAAATTATCCATCTTAAATGGTGCTACTGGAAGGCATATTAGATCCTTGCAAACCAATGCAAATATTTAGAGCAATTCTATTCTTTAATATCATGTGTTACTGGCTTAGGGATTTGTTACTTTAAGACTTATTCGAGAAACAAGACAATGGGGCTTTTGTGACACCAAAATAACAATTACCAACTTCAATTTGTCTACTCGTTTAGTTTTACAGTATAAAGCAATACTCTTTGACTCTGCAATACCACTCTGACAATGTGGGGAAGAAACAGCACTAAGACAGAAATTGACGCCTGGCCTGATTTCCAACCACAAAGAAGGGGAAAAGGGAAGTACATGTACTACAATAGAGGCATTGCAAATCAGGATGACATGTATGTCATCCTGATTTGCAATGCCTCTATTGTAGTCAATATATAGCGTCAATTAATGGTTCTAGCAAGAGAAGATGTTCTTTTATTTATGCAAGTTTATAAACTAACCACATTTAATGTATAAACTACCTGTTATTGTTAAATGTTTCTATTAAATTAATGAAATAATTCTTAACAATCTCTGGACGAAAATGATTTACTAGTTACTCCATCATGCTACAGGTAACCTTAACCATATCAGTAACAATTTCAACATGGGTCAGCTAGCATTCTAAAAATATTAAAATAATATATTCTATTCAAACAGTTTGCATAATAAATTATGTTCTCTGGTTAATTTACATCTAATCAAGGTACACACTTTTTTGGGGGGTACAATGGATTGATGGCTTTTTACTTGTTTGCAAGCTCTGCTCAACCCCACTATGCAATGTCACCCTTAGCGATGAGTTGTATTCCTAATATTAAACACTTGCCTCCATGGTAACTAGGGCTGCTCCTTAAAATCGTATGGAAATGGTTGTTCCAACGGTTGAAGTTCCGAATTCTCCCGCGTGGTGCCCGACTTTACACGAGAGAATAAAGTGAATGAGATTAGTCGATTTTCAAGGGGGCGGAATTGCTGTGGTGGAAGGTTCACTAGCAAGTTTCGTTGTGGCTGGTTTTTCGGAAGCATCTCGCTAACGAGATAGCAACCTAGTGCTATTAGGTTCCCAATAGGAAATTACATTGGGACTAAGTAGCACTTAGCAACGACACTGTCAAGGAACACTATGGACAAAAGAAAAATGCAAGAGGAGGAGAGTTTCGATGTCGTGGATGAGTCTCCTCCGCCCTCAATTGACAAACCAGGCACCAACCTATCACCATAAGAGGAATAACCAAGGTAGGGCACATTAACTATCCCACTACACCATAGGTGGTCAAGAAGAAGGGATGCCAGCCAGAACCCAGCATAACCTTTTCTGCCAAAGCTACCTATTCTCTGGTTAATCCATTGACTGATTTATGAGAGTTTGTTTCTCTCAAAAAATAACATAAAATAAATAATATACCGGTATTTGAAAAGTAAAATACACCCTTCTTATTAACAAAAAGACAATTATAGAAGTGAAAATAAAACAAAATCAGTTCAGTTTTAAGCAATTCCTGAGAGAAAAGAATCCATTATCACTAAACTCTTCGCTTAAAATCTAATTTTAATAGATGGTAACATACAGATGACTTTTGTGTTTTTTTTGGACTTTTGTGATTGATAAACATCAATTATTAGTAATGCCAATTACTTTGTCATGGTTAATTTTGTTCAACAAATGCTCTTTAGAGGATTAGATCTGAATTGTATATCAGTTCATAGTAACACAAAGCCGCCAGAAATGATTACTCAGTGTGTCTAAAGATATAAATTAATTTTACTGTGCATTAAGGAACTTTTGAAACAACCTGACATGTTAGCTTTGCTTTATCTGGCACATCACATAACTGCCAAATTGAAAACAAAAAACAAAGAAAAACATGAATGTATCTGGTACCTTAAAGCAGTGATTAGGATTCCATAATTTTTCTTAATTAATTCTTAATTAAATTGATGCATCAAGCACATTTTGTTCTGGGAAAAGTCCCAGAATGAGACTTGTGTTTGTGCGATGCAAAAAAATACATTCTGTGCCATGTGAAAGCTGTTTTTCCTTTTCTTTTTTTTAAACAAAGTGCTGTATATCTGCCAGGAGTAGGAAATGAGGTTTCCCACCTTCTTTGATGATGCTCATAAAGTCTATTTCTGTCGGTGTGTGGGCAAATTTGTCAATGCTTTGATAAGATTTAACCAGTCCTGCTATGTTACAGCCCACCAGACACACATAAAGTATATAATGTCTAGGTGTTTAATTGTACTGGATGTAGGAAGTGGATAACAGTGGGATATTCTCATAATAAATAACTCTTTATTCACTCTTAAGTGAAGAAAGTGTACTGACAATAGTGCCACAAATTTGTAACTTATGCCAGGCAACAGCTTATAATATAATATAATATAATATAATATAATATAATATAATATAATATAATATAATATAATATAATATAATATAATATAATATAATATAATATAATATAATATAATATAATCAGCAAAAGAAAAATTATTGTGTTTTGTTGCTCCAATTCTGTCATTATCTTGGCAATGATGACTGGTTTAAGGTTTTTTTTTTAGCATTCCTGAGTGTTTCTGATTACCTGATCCTGGCCTGTTCTCCTTCTAAACCACTGAGCCTTCCTTATCCCATCTGATGTTAATGGTGAGAGGGTTTTTAAGGTTCCTTAGTGTCTCCAATTACCTGATCCTAAACTGTTCTGCCTCTCAACCACTGAACCTGCCTGTTCCTGTTCTGATCCATTTGCCTGACCTGGCTTTGGACTTCTACACCTCTGAGCCTGCCCGTTGCTGTTCCGAGCTGTTTGCCTGACCTGTCCTCGGATTACTGCTTGTTCTCCAGCGCTGCAGAATCTGGGACAACTCTGGGCGGCGCCCGCTGCATCTTGTTAGCAGCCCATTGGCATGATCCTACCTCGTTCTCAGGACACGGGCTGAACTGTTAAACCAGGTCAGTGACTGATGCGTTTTTTTTACCATTCCTGTTTGCAAAGTAGCTTAGGCTCGATTAGATTGGACAGAGTACAACAGTCTACGTCAAATTCATAGTCATACAACAAATGTTATTTTAGTTTTAGATCTGTACTTTTGGGCCAGTGTAACACATGATCATTCTTCAACCAAAAGATTATAACTCTGACTTGATGTTTACCTTCATTTTACTGTTGTAAGAGTAATAATTGAACTGGATTCAAGTGTTGTTCAGCCTCCAAAGGTTTGTTTTATATACAAATGTTTTGTATTTACCTCAACTCATCAACTATGAACAACTTACCTTTTCCAGCTGAGACAATAAAAGCCTTCATAGAGTATAACACTGTCTCTATCATGCCATCTCAGATGTTCTTAGTATATTGTTTTATGACTCATATGTATAGTTGACCTCCTTTGTTTGTTACTTGGTCTACATATCTCTATTCATTATTATTGCAAGATTATATGCAATTTTTATTTTTATATGTAGTATATTTATATTTTCTATGTTAGATTTCCTAGTAACTGACCATGAAAACTACAGTTGCAGAACTGTTATCAGAAACAAAAATGTAATGCTTTAAGTAAAAAAAAAGTTCTAGCAAAACTTAGTTTTTAATCCTTTACTTTAGTTTTTATGCATAATTTTTTTTTTAAGTGTTTGGAGAGAACTGTTTTTTTAGGGGTTTGGGTGTAGTTTACACCTCTTATCTGGTTGCATCTTAAAGCAAATCTGAATTTCGGAAATTCTCTCCTTTTTAAAATTAATGGTTAGTCCAGTGGGCACTGATAGGAAATAAACATCTATTTTCTCTGCCTATTCTAATTTCGACTGCACCATTTTGTGTCCAGATATAATCAGACAAAACAGAGGTATTAAACATATTAGCTTTTTTCCCGTCATTTGGATCGAAATCAAAACCCCTTAAAAGTTTTAAGACCAAAAAAAGACCCTTTGAGCCTGTGGGTTCACTTTTTCAGACACTTTTAGATTTCTCCTACACTTTATCTGTTGCCCTGAATGAATAATATTTCCAGCTATTTTACAATTTTTTCAAACTTCTATTACAAAGAACAAAAACATATGCAGTTGCATATACTAAGGGATAAACTTTGTAAATGCAAAGTTACTAATACCCCTTAGGTGTCTCTAATATTCCTGACAATACCAAACAGGTGAGAGGACTAGCAATGCCTTAAACTACAATTGATCATCCACAATGGCAGCCTCCTACATATAATTCTATAGGCATTTCAAGTGTTTATATTGAGTGGGCTGTTACAGAATCAAGCAGGTTTCTTTGTTGCTTACGTCTAGCATCCCCAAGGATGAACACCACTTTCTTTCTGAGTTCATATGCAGCTCATTTAAACTTTTAATCAGATTTATTAGGATTAATCCAAAAGTCAATAAGTTACAAACATAGTTCCACAGTACTCTCCATTCTCTCACCTGGCTGATTGACAGAGAAAAATACAACATTTGTCAGGTTAATATCATTCTCTCTACCTGGAGGGATCACAATTACAAGGCTGAAGTGTCAGAAACAATACCAACTGAAATGTATCAAAGACACACGGAAATTTGCATTAGTGAGACACACTAATGAATGCTGTTTTCTGCCTAAAGATTGGTTTCGTATCAACTTGCGATTATGTGTGCGAGTGCTAATGGGTTGAAAAAATGTGGGCGGGTGGTTTGCTGTAGATGGACTAGCAGATGTCGTGGTGTTTTCTCTTTGATGCTGGAAGGTAAATAGGTTGCAGCAGATGATGTTGCCACAAATCATCACAGCAAGTCTCTAGCAAACAGAAAGTCAAGCAGGGGTCATGACTTTGACCTATATTATGAGTAAATTGTCTTTCATGAAACAGCTGTCAAAGCACACAGGCAATATTTTGCTACGCATCAAGTGAGACTTCAGCGCTCTTCTCATAAAGCTAATTGTGTGCTTATTGCATAGTAATTTAAAGGCTGTAATTCATTTAAAAATTCAATGGCCTCTGAGTCAGATTCCTATTTGCATCAATCCACGCAAGCTGAACTTTTCATCTCCCAATGAAGCATAACTTCTGACTTCAAAGAGATTAAGCAAAAGAAAGTGTGATCTTATTGTTATTGACTGAAGGAAAATTATTATAGCTAAAAATAGATCTTCAAGAGAATATTGTCGTCTTCACTCTGCACATGCTTATATTTACTGCATAGATGTTCAAGGTCTGCTGGCCATTCATTCAAACTCTCTCTGGTGCAAAGGAAAGTAATAAAGAACTGCCTGGTTTGATATGATCCAAATGACATACTTTGATTTGGGCAAGCAGTGACGTACAGGTCACTTCAGTGACCAAAGACTTTGTGCAATGTTGGAAGTTGCAGTTCTAAAAGTCAGCTTTAATCAGCTTCATTGATTGACATACATTTGACTCTAAAAAATAAACAACAAAAAAACAAAAGTGAACTGTACCACCAGATTCTAAAGTTGTTTTTTTAAGATACTCTTGAACAAGTACTTGTGTAAATGTTTCTAATTACTTACTGAATGCACTGTAATTATTGTAGCATGTCATTTGAATGATTAACAATTAGGAGGACCACTTATTTTGATAATCCACTTGGAAATTTGTTTTAAAAGCAATTTTTTACTTTAATAGTGACATTTGTTTCAATGTACTCACAAACTATTTAATAAATTACAGCAGAATTTGTTTAATCCACAAACACAGTGACTAATAGGTTTTCATTAAAAACCTTAGTTCTAATTAGTTACCATGTCCCACTTGACCAGCCTGTGAAACATTTTTATGAACTACTTAGGTTTAGTGACTGTGACTTTGCCTCCTAATTATAACTTTCTTGCAAAGAGAGTTTGTTAATTTTGAACTTCAAGTCTTCACTCTTCAAATTTGTCTCCAGCAGTAGAAAGGTTTGGTAAAACTGTTTTAAAAATGTAACAGGCAGCATTACTCATTAGATAAGGAAATGATTCTAGCTACACATCTATTTAATTCCTTCAGAGCATGACTTGCTTAATTTCAACACACCACCCATAGCCTGACCCCAGCTGGAGCATGGATCAATTTAGAAGGTGATTTAAGTGGGATGCATACTAAGTTTATTCTTGAATGCTAATCTATCTGCAAATAAAGTTGCATGGTTACCCCAGTTTAAACCACTACGAGTTCACAGTACTAAGTACTGCTCCACATTTTTATCACCTTACATTTTTCACAGAACTGATGTTACAGGAAAAAACGAAGTCATCTTTCAGTTTGTAGCTGTGTATTTGACTGCTGATAAAAAGTGAATGTTAATTCAAAGAAAACAATTATCAAGGCTAATTGAATACATGCTAAAAAAAAACAACAAAAAAAACAAACAAAAAAACAAACAAGGAAAACAGAAAAGCCTGGACTAATGAAAGCGCCTCTGTGCACTCTTGTATGAATATATTGGTTATACCCACTATTGTATTGAATTACGTAATCTCAGCTCTAGGAAGAAATGGTGTTAGTTGAAAGGATTGATTCAGTTAGCTGCCTTCTCTTTTACTAAAAATGAGAACAGCATAAACTCAATTTCAGCTGTCATTAGAACTGTTTTATAGAATTATGACAGACAAATGTCCAGTGTTGAAATGGGGGTGAATCTTGGCCAGAATTGAGGGGAAATCTAATTACAGTGGAGTGATTGACCATTGAAAATAATGCATGTCTAAGTATGGCATGTCTCGGGGGCTAAATGCAGCACCTTGACAGGGGATCCATATTACATCTTGCATTTGAGTAATAAAAATGTGATATTCAAAACCCACTAACAGAAAATTTACATTTTTATTTAACTAAATCCCTACAAACAATGTGACCAAAGACAAAACATAGCCTAGAAATTGCTGCCACCTTTTACAATGAGATATTTAGATTCTGCTGTCTTTGAGATTTCATTAGTTTTACACCTGCTCGCCACCTGAACTTCTGGCACTTTGACATTCATTAGTGAGGGAAGCTGGAAAAATTCATTAGTCGACATCTGCAAAACACACAAACATCTCTTGTAAAGCTCAGATCCGACTGGATCAATATCACTGCGTTCATAGCTCTGACAGAAGTTGCATGATACACAGCTGTAGTTACTGCCACTGTCTTGTGATTTCTTCCTTGTGATGATTCTGATCTATGCACATACATGTTAGGCTCTGATATGCATGTCATGAATGCTAAAGGATAAACAGATTGGAAATGGTAATATGAATGCAAAAGCAGGCATCCTATGAAGCTTTTGTGGTTGATGCATGAGGACTTATTATTTGTTTCAACAGTGGTATAGTACATCTAAAGTAATACTAATCAGAAAGCTCACATGTTAAAATTATTTTTCTTATTAATTTTCTTCCATGTGGTGACAAAATATTTTGTAAGTGTATAAATGCTTTATTTAAAACCCTGAGATGACATTTGTTGTGAATAAGGGCTATATACATAAATTGAATTTAAAAACTATGAAAAATCCTAAACCATTAATAACGTTTAACTCTTGGAGGCCATTCTAATCCCCAATGGTAATCCACTAATATAATAGAACTAATCAATCAATGTTTAATCTTTTTTTCCCAACTTTTTAAAATATAATAAGGCTCAGCAATGTTTCCTGAATAAACAATAAAAAAATAAATACATTTCCCTCATCGAGATCTACCACTGCTTGTTAGTGTTGCTTGTCAAGAACAAGTAAGCTGCAGAGGAGAGAAGCGAGCAGAATAAGAAGCTGCACTAATGAGCTTCATTATCAGTCAATGATTTTAAGAGGTTCTGTTAGGAGACCCACAAGGGAAACGAATTAGCAAAATTTAGATTAGAACACACCAGTGCTTCACATCTAATGGTCTTTGATGCATTAGGCTGCAGATTATTTGAAGAACTATAAAAAACAAACAAAAGGAGGAAAATAGCCAAGATGATTGAGGCCAAGCCATGCTCTGAAGGTGTGCGTCTGGATTTTTCATCATTATTTGTCCATCATAACACAACAACATCAAAGCTAATTTGATGAACAGGAAGTGGCACATGAAAGATAAAGGAAAATAAATTTTTTAACAGCCCTTTTTAATAGGAGCTGTGTTTCTATGTGAGTCATACTGGTTTTCTTGCCCTTCTCCCTCCCTTTACCACCTTCTCATATCCTTTCCCCCTCCCTTCAAAACACCCTATCCCCTTAATTTTCTCACTGTGGCGTTAGCAAAAGCTGGATTTCTGTTGAATGACTTGAGATGCCCGAAATGATTCATAACTTGGAAAAAAAAAAACATAGACCCTCCAAAAAATTTGAATGAGAAATTCATAATGAGCAGCAGACTGGAATCCAAGAAGAATCCCTCTTTAAATAGCTTTTGCTTTAAACATTTCATTGTTGTTTTTTTCAACTCAGCATATATAGAATTCCTATTTTCGATGCAATGTTTTGCTGCTTATTTTGAAATACATCCATTTAGAAATGTTAATTCAATTCAAGAATAGCACAAAATTATAACTGCTTATTTAATCAGAGTCAGATAAATGTCTTTATATAGTTTTCAACATTGAGGGAAGGTCTACATGCAAAACTGATACTTTTGTATGAGGAGATAGAACAGAAGCTTCAGTAAATTTATCTCGGTGTTACATATTATTAAAGCCTTAAAGAATCATTACTGTAACATAGTTTTCTAAATCTTGCACAGATTTTACTATTTATCAAGGTTCAAGAGACAGGAAAAACCTGTTCTAGACAATATCCTTTAGAAAACTACAGTATAAAATAAAAAATAAAAAAATTCAGTTAAAGATGTTACAATGACAAACTTAAACTTGGAAATACTACCAGGCATCAAATTAGTTTCAGGAATTTTGCTTTTCTGTTATGAATAGCTGGCCTATTTTATAAAGTGTTTGTTTTATTCTTTACGAAACAAATCCAGCTGTCTACAGGCGAGGTACACCCTGGACAGGTTGCCAGTCCTTCTCAGGGCAACATAGAGACAAACAACCATTCACACACACACACCCAAGGAGAATTTAGAGAAGCCAATTAACCTAACATACCTTTTTGGACTGTGGGAGGAAGCCAGAGTACCTGGAGAGAACCCACGCATGCTCAGGGAGAACATGCAAACTCCATGCAAAAAGACCCAAGGCCGGAATTCGAACCCAGAACCTTTTTGCTGCAAGGCAGCAGTGCTACACAGTGCTACCCACTGTTCCACTGAGCAGCCTGCAGATCAAATCTAATCTATGCATTTCTTTGATATATTTTTTTTTATATTCAGTGATTTTGTCTCTCCTCATCCAAAATACTCTATAACCAAATTACAGCAAATTTTATTTAAACAGCTCTCTTAGTGTGTTAAAGCTCCTGTCAGTAGCTGCCCTCACTTATCAGACCGTGGGCTGCTGGCCACTTTATTGCTGACGTGATCATTATTTCTGAGCGTTTACTTGTCTCACACTGAAATGCACCCTAATTATTTGTTGCAAGCTTATAGCCTCGCCCACCATGCAGTCCTAATTAACATATCCCTTACTGGAGTATTGGGCTGTGTAGCTTTACACTTTTTGATGTTTTCTTTTAATAAATGCTCGTACAGTATTTTCTTAAAGCTCCATAAAATCATTCCTTTTTAATTATTTTAAAGATCTCATTTCACATGATTAGCAATCAAATCAGAGCAAGAAAGTATCTGTTCATTTCATTAAAAAAAACACAAAGCTAACTTGTTGATTATTGTAGCTCTCTCAGCAGAGAAAAGGTTGAACCCTTTCAAGATAGCCAGTGTGTGTTTAGTAATACTTTCTCTATTACATGACAAATGCCACGGTAGTCCCCTGCATCCTGAGTCAGACATTTATCTTGCTTAAAACATTCTACTGTATGACAGGCCAGATAGAGAAAAATGACTGGTAACAAGGAAGCATGTGCGGCTGTGGCTCGGCTAAACGCTTTGGCTTCACCTTTCCATCTTCCTTTCTCAATTTCCTCCAACACTAAAACAGCCTACCGCCCCATCTTCATCAACCCTGTGGGCTTGTTCTGCTCGTCCATAAGACCACATGTAAGGGAACAATCTGATTTATTTCCCCATGCTAGCCTGTGAGGTATGATGGTATTTGCGAGGATAATTGAGCAGTGGAGATTTACTGCTTACTGTGTGGTTCTATAATCCCATACACAGTGGCTGTGGAAGTATCCTTACCCTTTTGGGGTATGGATACGTCACCTTTCTGTGCCAATTATATTTATATATTGCACCCCTTCATGTTTTGCATTACTGAGTGAATATCTTCAGAAAAATTTGGAAATTTAAGCTTCTTGCACTTCTCAGATGGAATTTTCTCCCACTCTTCTTTTGCAATATGCTCAAAAAATTGAATAGTTGCAGATTTCCTTTCTCCAGTGGCAGATTTCATCTCCCAACAAAGATTTTCAATTGGCTTGACATCAGGACTCATTGCTTGGCATTTCAAAACAATGGATTTTTTTTACCCTTTCAACTTTTTCTGTATGCTTTTAAAGGTGTGATATATACATATATATATATATATATATATATAGCAAGAAACTCTCAGTGGACTTTCCATCAAAAGTATTAATCATGTGATCTAGAATCAGTTGTTATATGATGTCATAGATTATTTTTCTGCAAGAAAGAAGAGGAGAGTATGGCTGAATCCCACACTGCTCAGACAGGCCACTGTAAAAAAAAAAACTGCCCTATAACCACTAAACCTTAACTATCAAGTGTCGCTCGCAATAAAGTCACACTCATAGCTGTGGAAGGCACCTGGGTTGTACGTGGGGGGTATGAAAGAGAATGGGATGGCGTCTTCCCTCCAACGGAAAAAGAAAGCAGTCGTTGCTATGACAACACAATAAAGTGATGTGAGTGGCTGTAGCTCTGAGGCGCAGGTTGACGTGACATCAAATATTTGCCCCTTTCTTAAAAATAAATGTATGCGTCAAATAAAACTACTTCAGAAGACTTTCCCTTTAGGGATTAATGATGTTTTATTTCTTCTTCCTAACTTGTAATTTTCTGTCAGTGTGATGAAGATGCAGCAAACCAGAAGAGCCAATGGTCGTGTTTCATCCACCACTAGTTCACCATTACAACCATTTGCATTGATGCAGAGTTGCTATTTAACGGCTTAACGGTCCACTCTCCCTACCTGGTTTAGGATGGTCCTTAATGTGGTTAAGGACTATCCCAAACCACAGGGTTAGTGGTTCAGGGCCAGTTTGGTATTCAGCCTAAAACTATAGCAGGAGAGGAGGTTGACTAGGGAGTGCAGTATTAAAAGAACCCCATTAGAGGTCTCAGTTAAATCATTTTTTTGTAATACAAATATTCATATGTGTACTTTATACTCAACGCAAAGTGCTGGTTTCTTTATTATCTTGTTGGCCACACCACTTTGTGCAGTGCTTTATTTATAATGTATTTATTTAATGTATCTCCTCAATTTCCCCCGGATTGTATACAATCAAGATGTCGCAGGATCCACCATACTTCTATCAAACATTCGATCATTGGTACCCCTCTAAATTTGATTGGTTTATCCCTGAAAGGTGAGGAAGCATTTGAGGTAGCTACTGAATCTGATCCGGTTGAATGGGTTAGCAAAACCATTATCTTAATCTATGCCTTCATCTTTAGCTGGTCCAGTTCCAACCAAGTTATTTTAAGGAAGTATTCCCTCTGATTTCCACCTCCACCACCACCTACATTTTAGGTAGCTATAATTAAACCTTTTCTAAGAAACCGTATCTAAACCAAGAGGAGTTGGTCAATTATAGACCTATAACTATACTTCATTTCTTACCTAAAATTCTTGACAACATAGTTGTTAAATAAGTGTGTAACCACTTACACCATGATGAACTTTTTGAATAGTTTCAATCTGGTTTTAGAGCTTATCATTGCACTGAAACATCTCTATAGACTCAGTATGCTGGAGGACACAGGGGCCACTTTTCAACTTTGTCTTTAACTCTATCTCTATTCTCAGATTCTGCTGTATTTATTATTTCAACCTCTAGCTTTATGCTCCTTCTGCTTTTGCTGATCATTGCAGCTTTATTTGGTCTCTTTCTGTTTGGCTGTGACACCATCCTGGAGAGAAATATCTGCTGGGCTGCTGCCAACAACATCTTCGCATGTAGATATTGGAGCTTGGTCTTTTTTATCTGTGTAGTCCTGTTTCCCTTACCATGACAAACTGTATGTGCTCTCTTTCATCCTCTGACATAGGAATTGGCTCAGAGCTTGTCTACCTGGCTATGTCTTTCCTGGACCGGGCTGACTGTGGAGCTGGTTGAAGGTTATCTTTTGTATCTCTGCTTCATTTTTTATGGCTGTTTCCATCTAATTGAACCCCAGTCAGCTTCGTAAGATGGCCTCTCACACTGAGTCTGGTTATGCTGGAGGTTTTACTCCTGTTAATACTTAGTTTTCCTCTCCAGTGTCGCTATGTGCATGCTTGGTGTGAGGGATTACTTTTGAGTCAATGAGTCGATGCAATCTGCTGATTTTCCTTAGATAGAAAAGTTTGAGGCAGTCTGGCTGTATGAGCTGATTGAATTCTCTGTAAAGTGCCTTGAGATGAGATGTTGTGAATTGGGGCTACATAAATACCCTGAATTGAATTAAATAATTGCAGGATGAAATCAAGTAAAGATTTGCACTGTGCTACAACCAATTATTACCATCTGTGCCTACCCTGTCTGTATTTTAATCATGCCTCATCCATTCCACCTGCAATTCTGGTTTTATATACTGGCCTATGACTGCCAAGCTTTGCCAGACTATCAGAGATGGGAAGTAACGAAGTACAAATACTTCGTTACTGTACTCAAGTAGATTTTTCTGATATTTTTACTTTACTTTACTACTTACTTTTATGGCGACTTTTTACTTCTACTCCTTACATTTTTACACAAATATCTGTACTTTCTACTCCTTACATTTTTAAAAATTGGCTCGTTACTTTAGTTTTGAATCATTTCAATGGAGTTACCGTTATTATTTTTAACGTCATCAATACCAAATTCAATCTAATTGGATGGGAATCTATGTTGCATTTGACGCACCACTACAAGATGAATCGACAGATTCGGCTGTATTCATTGGCGGCAAATCATTGCAGCTTGGTGGCGGTGGCGTTAGCATAGTAGCATGGACGACGAGATGATTGAAAATGAACACAACGGAGATCTAGTCCTATTGGCAGACATCCATTTAAAATGTAGGCAACGGCATGAAAAAAGTGGTTTCTACTTTTACTTTTATACTTTAAGTAAATTTACAAGCCTGTACTTTGTTACTTTTACTTGAGTAAAGAAGTTTAATCAGTACTTCCACTTTTACCAGAGTATTTTTTAACACAAGTATCTGTACTTTTACTCAAGTACGGAAAGTGAGTACTTTTGCCATCTCTGCAGACTATTGAACGTCACCATGAGAGTAAATGTTCAGCATTATTTTCCTCCATGATCTTGATCACATTTTTGCCTGCTGAATTTCCCTGTTTTGTCTTTTCCATGTTAGGTGTTCTCGGTTCTCATCGCCTTCTGCCTTTACCCTGGACATGTCAGCTAGAATATGCCTTCCTGTCCACTACTTTATTTGCCCTGACTACAAGTTCAAAGCTGTTACTTGGATCCTGTTGCTAGTTTCTGATCGCATAGTTTTGTTGACCAAGTTTCTTTTCCTGATCACAGATTTTTTTTCTTTCATCCCGAAATTAATACCTTTTTAAACCAAGGATTCACCCTCACAACCTGTCTATCATTAAGTGACATCATCCTACTTTAACCAGCCTGCTAGACTGAGGAGCTAAAACTTATCTTTCCTGTTCTTTTCTGGTTTCTAAGAAGGTTAATAGCTTTTTTGATCTTATCCTCATATGCAAATACAGTCTCACTCCCAACTCGTCACATATTGACGCTTGGTCAGTCCCCTGCGTATCAGATACTGGCGCAACTGGGATACCCCCCTCGCCAGTAACTGAGCCATGGGGTTCATGAGAGGTTTTAGCAGGAACTTCCAGAAACGTTTCCATGAGGTGTGAAGTAAAAACTTAGCACTAACCCATCCCTTACCCTAACCCCTAAAAAAACAGTGGTATACTTATCATACACTTATCATACACTTCTAAAGCTACCAAAATAACTTCAACTTTCTTTTTGTTGCGCATCACATGATACACTGTCCACAAACTGTCAGTTACCCAGCACGCCACATACTGATGCGCAGAGAATATTGATAAGGTGTCAATATGTGATGAGTTGGAAGTGAGAATGCGTTGCACATTTAGGTTCATGCATTGCCACTAACCTTACACTCTTCTCCAGAGTTTCACAACTTTGCTGCTGAAGTTTTATCCTAAGTAAATTTCTGAGATTGCGACAGTATGGTTTCAATGGAACTGGTCTGGTTGAATTTTCAGGTCATCTAAACAGATCTATACAGGGTCTTAATTCCTAATTGCAGTCACGCTTGTGAACAAAGAGTTTAGATGATAAATTAATAATTACAGATCACTAATGATGTTTTTACTTTTATCGTTTAGTCGATCAAGAAGAACCATCATCTGATTCTTTTCAAAGCAGCACCAGAGTTTGGAGACTAATTGAATGTCTGCTCCAGTATTCTCAAACTAAATGAAAAAATAAATAAATATGCACCAATATATTCACACCAGATTTAAATAATTTGTTTGAAATTTGACCAAATGTTTACTATATCAAAACTCTTCAGCTGTTTAGTTCATATCTGTGAGCTTCAAGCTCCCATGCATGTCCAGTGATGGCTAATTACACTGCATATGAAAGGGAGCAGACTTGCTCTTTGACATCCACATACCACAGAGCAACCAGCAGGAAGCAGAAGCCTATTAGTGAGTGCACAGTATGATTAGGTGTGGATCTGTACAGCCTGTGTTGTACCTTTCCAAGTGATGCTCAACTTTGAAATCCCTCCAAATATGTCATGTCGTGCTCTCACTCTTTCTTCAGATTTGTAAGTGATACAAAAATGGACCTGTCAGCAGCATTTCTTTCCTAAAAATCCTGAGGTTAAGTGGCTCATAGTGGCGTCTTTTTGTCATAGGTCAACGTGTGCCTGTGGATATTCCTATACCCAGCATCAGAATGTTTGATCAGTTTTAAAGTTAGTAAAGCCTGGGATCAAGCAGGGTACTGCATGTACCCTGTTTCACACCCACTTATATCTTACATTTTAATATAAGTCCCCAATCCTGAAGGCACCCTTGCTTTAATTATTTTAGAGGTTTCAACCTCTTGAGCTATTCTAGTAGCCCATAGAGGCCCCTGATACAATTATGATACTCACAAAATAATATGAAGGCAAGTCAAGTTTATTTTTATTGCACAATTCAGTGCCAAATTCAAAGTGCTTCACATGAATTCCATCCATCCATCCATCCATCCATCCATCCATCCATCCATCCATCCATCCATCCATCCATCCATCCATCCATCCATCCATCCATCCATCCATCCATCCATCCATTCATTTCCTCCCGCTTAGTCCTTCTCAGGGTTGCTGTGGGGCCAGTGCTGAATTCTATGGGCTAGAGGCTGGGTACACCCTGGTCAGGTCGCCAATCTGTCCCAGGACAGCTTCTTATGAATTAAAGAATGAAATAGAAGAACAGAGTAACTCAAAAAATACAACACTACTTAAATATAACTACAAAACAACTAGAATGACACAAAGTTGAAATGAAAACAGTGATCCAGAAGAAACAGAATGACACAAATAAAAGTGCAACTGAAAAACCGAGAAATCAGATTTATACAGAACCAAAAAGTCCAAAAGTCCAAGGGCAGAATCAAGTGTTAGGGTAATTATCATTGAAGATGTGTGAGTTTATTACACCTTGGTATTGGGTCCGTGTTGCATGTTAGAACTGACATTTTAATCTAATTAGGACATTTCCTCTGTCTGGTTATACAGTTATAGTCTTCATTCTGTACGTGGCAAAGATTTGGAAATGGAATGAGGGCGGTGTCCTTCAGCTAAGAACGAAGTGTAATATTTTGATAAGGCTGGAGCCATGGATGTCTAATCATCCGCTAATGTGTATGATGTAAAATATGATGATGTGGCAGACTGGAGATGTATAAAATGCCTTTTGAACTGTTAATAAAGGCCACGGCCTGAAAGATGAGCCCGGAGGTGAGCAGCTGCCTTCTGTACATTCTGAGCTATTTCTCTGATCTGAGTAAGATTACAATATCTATCAGAATCTGTTGTCATGTCTCCTGGTTATTTAATACATATAAGTTATGAACTTTAATTTAAAGAGTTTGTCCCAAGTGATCTTTTTTCAAGAAAAAGAACTGGAAAGATAGAGCATCAGGGTGCATACGCAGAGCACAGAGATCTTTAACACGAGACAATACTTCTGGTTTGTTAACTCCTTTATAGAAATATAGAAAACATTGTGATTGATTATTTTTGTTAATAGCAAAGGAATTTAAAGAAATTCGTAGTTTAATATTTTTAGGTAATCCAACAAGAACTGCATTAATTACAAAAGAGATTTAGATGTTTTATATCAACAAAATCACATTTAAGAACCAGAGAAGATTATATCACTATGTAAACATTACTTACAATAAAAAAAAATCAATAAATCAGTTTTTTTTCTTGTTTTTTTTTCAATTTAGGATGTTTTAAAATAAAAATTTAAAAACAGTAATAAAAATATCTTCCCTTTAATCACATATGCATTGGTTATGCTGTACTAGCTCCTTGTTTATTTGGCTAAAATAGGAAACACAGAACAGAGAAACTGGAAGCTGCACAGCATGTATCATGGATTCCATCTCCAAGATTTTTACATTAAATGCATTGAAGGAGACAGCGGACTAGCAAGCATCAGAGCCACTATCCAAGATGAAACATCCAAGCTTAAAAAAAAAAAAAAGACTCAAGATGGGCCCAAGCAAAGAAGCCCTCATTGAATGTTGCAGGAAATGGAAACTGTAAAGAAAGGAGCAGGCCGAAATCATTACCGGCAGTATCAGCCATTAGCTGTAGCCTTTCAAAATCAACTAATTTGAAATAATACAAAATCAAAAATATGACCAGGCTTTTCTGTCAAACTACTGTAGATCCAACTGAAACAGAGTCAGCGCCATAACCAGCCCTTTACTTCTTCGACACAAAAATGTAGTTTTCCTCAACCTGAGAGCCCACTCAAAACCCCTTTGTATCCCTCTAAAAATCTCAACAGCTCAATGTTTTGTTCTCAACATATCTTTTTTGAAATATTGTACAGCATAATGACTATGTACTAGATAAATGATAAGGTTCGTCCCAGTATTCCTTTAAATATATGTCACCGCCATATTAAAACTGATACAGTATCAGCACATCACTATCATGATAATCAAATTTTAGAACCAGTAGCATGTTACATACAACTTTCTCTTTACATGATGTACCAACTAACATGTGCTTATATCAGCCTTTTTAAAAGGAATGATTCACTTCATATATATACATATTTTTAGCTAGTGGTATGGTGTTTTTTTTTTTTTTTTTTTTTTTTTTACATAGATCTAGTTATTATAATACAGAGTATTGTGGTAAAAAAAATATATCAGCATTGATTATAAGTAGTATGTTCTCATCAACATTTTTGTTCCATAAAAATAAGAATAAATGATTACAAACTACAATCATTTGATTGTATTTTGACTCACATGCTGACAGCAAGCTAGTCTTCCTTGCCAAATGTTTTCTGTTTAACTCATTTTGTACTGAAAGAGACATCTATGAACTTTGTTGCCAGCAACATGTATCCTCACCATAAAATTATGATTTTGGACCAGTGGTTCTGTCTCCTGTATGCCCTCTCCAATCAATAACAGCAGATAGCTGCCCATCCTGGGCATCCTGTAGAACAGATCACCTTGGCTGCACCTTTGCTTATAATTATTAAAATTTCACAATATATGTGATATCTATCTATCTATCTATCTATCTATCTATCTATCTATCTATCTATCTATCTATCTATCTATCTATCTATCTATCTATCTATCTATCTATCTATCTATCTATCTATCTATCTATCTATAAAATAATCATTCATCATGAACTGACTGATTGTCTGGATCATGCGGTGTATAATTTTTAATTTATTTATAAATTACTATTAGAAGCCGTATGAATTTTAGCTCCACATGGATTAGTAGGGTACTAGTGATAGTTGAATTCCAGTCAACTCAATAACACTGAGGTTAAACAGATTTCCCTTTCTAAACATGTTTGTCAATAAGTTTTTTTATGGCTTCAAATTATTATTTTTTTCATTACACAATCATAGCGATGCTAAGTAAGTCAAAATATGATGTCTTAAAGTTGTAGTCAAAAAAGCAGAGTTGCTTCAAATGTGCATGTCCTATATTTTTCCTCCCAAAACTGTTAAGCCCCATACCACAGTAATATTTCTTTAACTATGAAGCTTCTTTTTCTTTTATTTTTTCTTTAGTGTCATGTCTCTTTCTAGATAAATTGTTCTATGTTCCCTACAGGGTTTTCTCGCTGGAGCAACTCAACATGTCCCAGTGACATTATCAATAGCCATAGGTACCTCAGTGGACAACTCTATTGAGCAAGCCCAGACAACCAGTTACTTGTTCATCAGACAAAAATGTTTTGTTTGTTTTTCTGTATTACATTTTATTTTCATTGCACTTAGCATAAAGCATATTTAGTTTTTATATGGTTTGGTGGAGAACAGGAACATGTCTAACAGAATAATAGATTACCAATTTGTGACATTAATTCTTATACTATACTCCAATAAGTAATTACAATAAATAAGGCTAGAATAAATTTTACTTTCTTGTATTTCCATTTAACAATGATGACTAATATTTGCATCATTAAGGTTAAAATTCTGACAATCCACTTGTACTTTAACTAGTCAGCAAACATCTTTAAATATTTTTTTAAAACAGCCTCTACCACACTTGTTTGGATTAAATTGAAACTTAATTCACCCAGATCTTTTATCTAAGCCTTCTATATAGATATATATCGTCTCCTGCATCGTTTGGCTTAGGTCTCAGGCAGTCACTGCTGTTTTCTGGACTCATAATTAATTTTGGTGCCAGGTTACACCAATTGGGTTTCAGTGCCAGAAACAGGGGAGACAAGGTCAGCCAAAGTATGATAAAACCATTGCAAAAGCTTTGCCCAAAAATCAGTTTATGAACATTATCAACAGTAATTATAGAACCATTTTCAGTAAGGCTGAAGGTTAGCCATTAATCATAAGCCCTCATCTGATCACTGGTGTTGAATAATTGAGAATGGATTTGCTCAAAATTTCTCAAGGAATCAAATTCTTTGCAAAACTGAATATCTTGACCAAATAAACAATTAACAGGCTTGCTATTTTAATAAACCATCTTTAACTCTAAATCTGATCTGACATCAAAGAAAGACAGTTGGACAGGAAAACAAAATTGCAGAAAAACATTTTTCATATTTGGCTCGTTATAGAAAACTCAAATTTTTTTTTCTTACCACCAGACAGCCAGACATTTAGACAACTACTTTGCCCAGAGAAAAAGTGTGTAAAATTTCTTCATTTTTTATCTCAAATATAGAATTCCCAGAAAAATGACGAATCAAAAAAAGAGAATAAATGGTAACTTAATCTTGAATTTTAAAGGCACCCTCTTGGCCTAAGGTCATTGCTAACAAGGTTATTTTGAAGTTATTGTTTAACATTTACAATAATATTAAACTGTGAACAATGCCTGAGCTGTTCATAAGGTAAAATGCAAATAACAGTATATAATATTTTGTTGTTGCTTCAAACATTTATTTAATCTTACTAAAGTAATATGGTATACTACAACAAAGAATTTGAATGTCGTACCCATACACACATGACACATGGTTTACTGATATAACTGAGATATACAAACCCACCAGAACTGTTTTTTAGAGCTCTCCTTTATTCTTTTCACTGTGAAATTCTTTTTTTTCTCCTTTATATTTGTTTATTTTTTAACAGTGCCCTGTCTGGCAATGTGGCAATAAGAATAAGAGCCCAACAGATTTTGCTTTCACAAGTGGAGCAGTACGGCTATCGCCATAGTGTTCCGCTTGATTTATGCAAATAAATAGCTTTATTATAATTCATGCAGGGTGTATTACAGACTATATATATGCTTCATCACCTGTAAAGAGATGTAAAAGAACAGCACAACCAACGAATACAGTATACGAGATACAATAAAGTAACACCTTGATACTATCACTGAAGTATTAGTAGTATTATTTAATCGGACATGTATACTGTAGTAGCTGAGAATAAGAATATGGGCTTTCTGTATGGAAGTGAATCTCTAAGTACCTGGAACCAAGCATCTGTAGTTGTTTGTGAGAGTACAGTTGTGCATGTAAAATTTATCCAAAGGGAAAATGCCCAATAGTGGTTGTGAAGAGACAAATATGTGTCCCCTCCCCAGAGCATCGAGGTGAGCGCCGGGGGGACCCAAAGCCCCAGACATCCAAAGGGATCCCCAGAGCAAAGGCACCCAGGAGGGGCCAACCCCAGGAAATCCAACCACCCACCAAGGGAGGAGGGGAGACGGCCCTGAGGAAATCCCCCAGCCACCGCAATGCCTAAGCCCCCAGGAGCCACAGGGACAAGTCCGCGGGCTCCGCCGGCAGCCAGCCACCTCGAAGTGGAACCAGTCATGGGTGCCCCTGGGGCCTCGGGGAAGCAGCCGGGGAATAAGCCAGTACCCACCCCGGGCATCCACCCCCAAACACCGACCACCATCAGTGCACCGGCAAGCCCAAGCGCCAGCCAGCGGAGGGGGGCAGGACAGGGGGAATGGGCTCTGGCCTTAGTGGAGACTTGAGATGTTCTTGGGAGAGGTAGCAGTTCAGACTCGAACCTGACAAGTAAAAAAAGTTTTTAAAAATACACAGTCTCAATCACACCTTCCCACCCTAGTGTCCCCACTTGCGACACACGATCTCTGTGAAGAAAAAAATAAAATAAAACGCAGACACGTTCACACAGAACACTTACATCCAATAATCCCAGGACTGAGGACCGGTACCAGTAGGTGAACCTGAAATCCGGATTGGGGGGAGGGGAGCAGTGTCACTGCCACACTAACCCATCGACCGCTCCCAGACCAGACGACCCCCAGTGTGGGACAATTCACCCTGGGGACCATTGTAGCTTTCTGGATGGAAAGCATAATGTCTTCAAACTTGAAAAACAAAGTCCAGTGGTTTCTTTTTAACTGTTTAAATTTTTTTTATTATTCTTTTTTTTTATGATTCTCATTGTCAAACACTCCTACCATAAAGTTTCAATGTTTGTATTACTTGGCAGCAATTCAATACTAAAAGGTCATTGATTTATTTATTCAGAATAATAGTTTAAAGAAAATATTCTATGAGAAATATATACTAATTCAGTAACTTGCATAAAATAAACACAGCAGACACTTCTGTTGTTTTGTGTGTCCGTCCCGTAAAGAATATTGTGGGAATAGTGCCTACTGATCAAGGCACAAGTGTGCTGTCTCTGTTTTTCATTTAACAAATGACAGAAACAATAAGGGAGCCTCTTATTAACTAATAGAAACATGTTCTTGCAATGTTTTCTGTCACATTAGATCTTGATGACCATGTTCATTTTATCAGGGTTGTTGATGAGCTTGGAGGATTACAATGAAGTCCCTTGTGCGGGCACTTGAAATTTCAAAATGAAGATGAGATTGCAGGATGGACAGATGTATATGCCCTTTGTCTAAAGGACTGGGTCTGAAAACCGTGCCAGTATGGCTGATGACTTGTGGTGGGTGCAGTTATGACTCACTCCTCTGCTGCAGTTCACAATCTCACACTTCCACACTCACACCTTTGCACTTGTGCAAAGATTTTCCCTGCATTTAGTTTCTAACAGATTATCATAAATTTAACTAGTGGAGTGAAAAGAATAATGCAATACAGGTATGCCTTTCAAGGAACAATCTCTTCTTTCATCAGAATACATGAGATATTTTTTTTGTGATAAAGACTGGAAGAACCATCCTTCCTACTATATTTATATTTAATTACATAAAGAAGAAAACAAAATAAATGATTCCTCTACAAGAAATGTGGTTTATCAGTAGCATTATAGATAAGTTATATAGCAAAATTACACTTCATACTTTTTCTCTCACTTACATTTAAGCCAGGATTGTATTTCTTCCAAGTCTCAGTGGTGCTTTGATACCACTTCAGGCCTTGACTCACATACAAACAAAACATAAATAACAGCTTCCCAAGCCGATTACACTCTCATAAAGAAAAATCCTCATTACTTTACCATTGAAAAAGTTATACTGGAAACATTCTTTTCACTGCTGCTTCTAACAAACAATTTCTCCAAGGACAGAATGAGCTGCCTCCAATCAGCAGGTTATATGTCTTATTGCATCTTTAAAAAACATGCAGTTTATACGTTCATAAGTGTACATTTTGACCTTGACATTTGCCAGTTAATTAAACATGCTATGGATATAGGCAAACTTAAAAAAGGCTAGATAATTAATTACATTGTTATACTTGAAAAATAGAGTAGAAATTATATGCCTTCTGTCTGTGCAAAAAAATAACGTGAGATCCTTTAACAAAAACAATATTCAGTTAATTAAAATCAAGAAAATATATGACAAAGGGGATTGCTGGATTAAGGTTTGATTAAAATGTGAGATGTATTTTTGACATAAAAAATGTCATGTGATCAATATTAAAGCTCTGTTTTTATGCACATTTTTATAGAGATTAGCCCATTTTCCAATGAAGGGCTTAGGACTTAAAGCCATAAGGACTTTTTCACCCTGGTAATACAACTCCTGGGGAATTCATCACCTAACTTTTACATTTACTCTGAATGACCCCATTCCATTCCTTCGCAATATTTTTATTCAGCCTAAGAAAAACAGTAAATCTCCTTCAGTCCAGTAGGTAGCAGTAAAAAGTACACACAGCGGGTTTTGCTACTCTTCAAGAGACACTATATTTTCTCTTCTTCCTATTTCAACTGACAAAAAGTAGTAGATTACCATTTACTGTTAATGAAGAAAATAGTATTTTTACGGCCCTAGCTTTATAAGATACAAGAAACATTTTAAAATTTTACCTTTCATGCACTCAGCAATTACTTCAAAATTAAGCCACTTTCTTTGTAGTGCTTGATTGGATTGTTCCATGGCTGTGTTTTATTTCATGGAGCTGCAAGGAATTCAAATATCATAGTTCCAGTTCAAATCTCCTTAGAGCTTGTAGCTTTTTTCGTGACAGCAGCCAATAAGAGAGCATGAACAATTCAATTTAATTATATAGCGCCAATTCACAATACATGTCATCTTAAGGCACTTTACAGTTCACCAGATCATACAGTACAATTGAATCAAAGTTTACTATCTAAGTAAAACCATTTGATTGATTCAACTCATTGACTTGAAGGCAATCCCTCACACTACATAAGCATGCTTGTAGCGACAGTGGAGAGGAAAACTCCTTTTTAACAGGAAGAAACCTCAAGCAGAACCATGTTCAGGGTTGGTGGCCATCTGCAGAGGCCGAATAAGGTTCAAGGAGACGGAAGCAGAGATACAAAAGGCAACTGTAAAATGCGGCCCCATCCAGGAAATACACAGAGAACATAATGTTAGAGATTGAACTAACACATTCTGCAGAGTGGGACATAAATGACGCGGTCCGCACTTATCCTGGACAGGACATTTATAATTTTTGCAATATTCTGCAGATGACAGAAGGAAATTCTAGAAGCCTCTTTGATATGGGATTTAAGTTACAGGTCCTGATTAAAAAAAACACCATGATGTTTCACTTTATTATCTGAAATCAGTTTAATCCCATCCAAATGAAGGGACTGACTAATCAGCTTTTTTTCAAAGACTCTGTTCCAAAGACTATAACTTCTGTTTTGTCTGCATTCAGCAGCGGAAAGTTAAGAGTCGTCCAGGCTTTTATGTCTTTAAGACATGCCTGTAATCTATGTAATGGGTTTGCTTTATCTGGATTAATAGACAGATATAGCTGCAAACCATCAGCATTAGAGTGGAAATTAATCCCATATATATATATATATATAATATAATATATATAATACAATATATAATACCAAGGACTGAAGGAGGAGCTAGAAAAGATGTGGAAAGTAAGAGCAGCAGTGGTGCCAGTGGTAATTGGAGCACTGGGGGCTGTGACTCCCAAACTGGGAGAGTGGCTACAGCAGATTCCAGGTAAAACATCAGAGGTCTCTGTCCAGAAGAGCGCAGTCCTAGGAACAGCTAAGATACTGCGCAGAACCCTCAAACTCCCAGGCCTCTGGTAGAGGACCCGAGCTTGAGGATGACACATACCACCCCACGAGGGGTGAGAAAACAGTTTTTTATATATATATATATATATATATATATATATATATATATATATATATATATATATATATATATATATATATATATATATATATATATATATATATATATATATATATATATATATATATATATATATATATATATATATATATATATATAGTAAAGAGAATTGGTCCTAGCACTGATCACTGTGGTACTCTAGAGGTAACCCTTGAGCATGAGGAAGATTTGTCATTAACATGTACAAACTGAAATTGATTAGGTAGATAAGATATGCCTTATGTCAGCACAAGATCCAAAGTATGAAGATGAGAAAGTGTGGGACTCTTCATATTTTCAACAAAGCCAATAGTGTCTAAGATAGCATTAAAGGCTGCTCTTAAGTTATCACCTTCAGTGTCAGCATGGATGTTAAAATCCCCCACTATCATGACCCTGACAGTATTTAGTACCAAATCTGAAAGGAAATCTGGAAACTAATCTAAAAATTCAGAGTAGGGACCTGGTGGATGATAAAAAGTTACAAAAAGAAGAGGTTTTCTTGCTTTGCAATTTAGATGAGGGAAACTAAGGGTTAAATATTCAAAAGAGTTGTAAGTATTAACTGCCTTTGGAGTAATCAGTAGGTCAGACTGAAAGATTGTTGCTACTCCTTCTCCTCCTCGCCCAGAACTTCTGGGTATGTGAAAATTTAAATAACTAGAAGGAGTTGCCTAATTTATGCTGACATAATCCTGTTGCTGCAGCCAAGTTTGTGTAAGGCAATGTAAATCAATGTGATTATCTAAAACCAAGTCATTAACTAGCAGACTTTTTGAGAAAATAAATCTTATGTTAAATAGGCCACATTTAATCAATTCAACTTTTTCCCAAATTTCAGTTATTTCAATTTTAATTAGATTAACATGATTTACTCCTTTGGGAATCTTTGCTAATTTATTAGATTTTGATCATTGACAAGACACTGTCTGGATGGACTAAAGAGTGGGTAACAGTAGAGAAGCTGCAGGCACGTGTGTTAAACTACGACTGTCAGGGTTTTGGAGGACTAATACATTTGGCCGGATTCCGAGAAAGAAGAGCTGCACCATCCAAAGTGGGATGGATGCCGTCTCTCCGAATCAGACCAGACTTTCTCCAAAAGGTTTGCCAAATATTAATGTATCCCACATTGTTTTAAGGACACCACCTAGCCAACCATTGGTTGATGACGACATGCGTAGGGTGACCAAACGTCCGTATTTCCCAGGACATGTTCGTATTTCACGTCCTGTCCTGGTCCTGTCCTGGTCCGGTTTTTTTTAGAAAGTGAGGAAATGTCCTTTTTTTTAAAATTACCTTCATTGGACCATTAAATTTACAGACGCTAGGGCACTGCGCACAACGCTGTGTGTGACATCACCCCTGAGCCACGCCAGTGTGGGCAGCCCTGTTCTTAATCAGAATATAGATTGCGTGGCTGTCAGTACGCCAACAACATGCAAAGGCACAAATGTATGTTTACCAACGATTTACAAAAGAGTTTCCCCGCTTTCAGACCGGATCGAGACAAATGGGAGGCCTTGTGCACAGTGTGCAAAGCAGGCACATATGTCTCGGTGTCCAATGGAGGTGCAAGGGATCTGAAAAGCCACCTGGACTCCGAAAGTCAAGATATTCTATTGATATGTTTGTTCGTTTTTGGTACATTTTGAGTTATTTTTGCTACAAAAGAGGTATTTTTTGTTAATTAGCTCATTTGTTTATTTTTTCCAATAACCTACAGAACAGACATTATTTCGTTCATTACTGAGGCTGAGTATCATCATATTGGGAGTTGAGAGTTATTGTTAACTTTTATTGTTAAGTGAGGGATGTTTAGATGAGACATTATTTCTTTCATTGTGCTATTCATTCATTACAGGAATTGTTAAGCATTTTTAATAAATACATTTTGGATAAAATTAACATTTGTTATTGGAGTTATTGCTGTTGACTTTTACTGAAAAGCATTTTTAATAAATCAACTGTTAATATCATGTTATTGTAGGATTACCTAGGCCTATGCATGGGAACAGAGATCCCCAACCGCCGCCCCCCCCGCTCCAAGGTGTCCTGGTTTTTCAAAATGAAAATATGGTCACCCTAGACATGCGGCTAAACATGTAATCTCTGATCAGAACTGCTTAACACTTAACTGGACTCTGCGTAACACTTGCAACATTATTTTGCACCAACATGGCTGAAACATTTATAATCATTTTAAATAGGAAACAACTCAATGTTCTACTGCATTTTGCACCATATTTATTTTGCACTGCACTGAACCTTTCTATATTAATGCCATTTTACAGCATTATTGTTCAAACTGGTTTCCTTTTCTCCTAAACTGTTTACATTTGAATCACTGCTGCACATTATAAAGGTAATTTTCATTTCACTGTTGTAAGCTGCTCATTTCACTATTGTAGCTGTAAGCAATGTAATTTCATTTTGTATTCACTTGGTGTATACACAATGACAATACAGTTTGTCTAAATCTAAGTCTAGACCCAGCTGAAACTGAGCAATAATTTACAGTATTGTAAAAATGTTATGTTCTAAAGTTAATCTTGTTTTATGAATATTGCCATGTTTTATTTAATATGAATTTAATTCACACACTCTGTTATTTCATCAGTTAAAAGTTTTCTCCATTCAGCAACTACACATATTTTTGTTCAACCATCATGGTTGACAGTGAGTCAAGCCAGAGGAACTCTGTTTATTACATAATAATCTTTTTGCAATTATTCATTCTGTCTCTATTCTTTTATAACATAATATGTCACTTGTTTCACAGGTTAAACAAGACAAAAGCAGTATACATTATTTCGGAGCTCATTGAAAAGATCGAAGAAACATCACAAAGTAGGTTCAATATTAATACAATATGTGGGACAAAGGAGTCTGAGTTTTCAAACATGCATCATTTTACCGTTCTATGAAATATTACTGAGGTTCACTGATGAACTCTTCATTTTGATAGCTGTAGGTAGGGAGGATCTTTGGCGGCAGTCTGTCTTGCACCTGATCTGAAAAAGTCTTTGACTAAAGACATCCTGTTGGTGTTTATCAATCCTCTAAAGAGGGCGCTCCCTGTTGTCAATAATGCTCTTTAATGGAGATTTTTTTGTGTGAAATCATATGAAAAAGGTTATAGTGGTGTTCCTAGAACAGAGCAAGCATTCTTTGACAGCTTGTTGATCCCTTTTACTCTGATGCTGTTATCATAGCAGATGATGACAAAAGAGCTCACATTCTCTGTAACAGACTTATAAAAGATAAGCAACATCTTGCTGCAAACACCGAAGGACCTAAGTTTCTTTAAAAAAATACAGTCTGCTGCAAACAATTAAGGACCTAAGTTTCTTTAAAAAATACAGTCTGCTCTGACCCTTCTTGCAGACAGCTTCACAGTTGCATCTCAAGTCAGTTTTGTTTTTTTGGTGAACACCAAGGTATTTATACTCATCTACCCCCTCCTCTTCTTCTCCCATTAACTTAAAATCTCTTAACTCCACTAGGGTAAAATAGGCACCTCCCTTTGCCTGTCCTCCTGGTGACTCGTCAAATCAGTGCTCCACTGATAATGGCTATTCATGCTTGTTATGCACATGCTCAACTCTCAGTGGACCTACTTAGAGTTGATTTATCTAATTCATAGCAGCAATTGTGAAACCAAAAACTCAGTTCTCGACCTTGGGCTAGATCAGTTTAGAGTTGCAGATTTGAATCTAAGTTTTTTAAACCTTCTTCTTGAAACGTACTCCAGTTAGGACCTGTTCATAATCTCATGTGGTTCCTCCTTATTTTTGATATTGTCTCACATTACACAGTAAATACTAAGTGGGTGTCTGACTGTGCAGTTGCTTACTTTAATGGTATTATCACAGATCAATGTTGTCTCATCAAGTTCTGTTAAATCCCTGTGAAAGAGGTCTGTGCAATGCTGAAAATGTGGGGACAAATAAGGTTGTGGATGTTTGTGATAGATTGTGAGGTGAAACAGTATCACTCATAATAATTTTTAAGCATAAAGGACATCTATGGTATGAGAACCCTTTCCTTATAAATATTTAATTCTCTGCCAATTATTTAATCCCACTCATTCTCAATTAGATCCTCATCAAATTAGGGCAGACATCTCCAGAGCATGTTAGCTCTGGAGAGAATGTTACTACATTAACATAAAGTGAGGTTGAATACACTTTGATTATGAAACAGAAAACTCAGAGTTTCTTTGATTTCAGGTTTAAAAAAACGTATCCACACCATGTCACGACCTGTTCACAGATCCCTGTACTGAATTTGTTGTCCACCTCTGATGAACCCAGCAACTGCAGTCATCAAAGCATGTCTGCAAATGGCAGGACTCTGTCTTGTATTGTAAGTCAGAGGTGTAGAGTAAAAAGGAACAGTAAGACTACCATCCAATGGTGCTCATGTGTTGCTGACTACTTGATTAGAAAGCTGACCCTTTAGTATCACAACCTGTCATCTGTTTATCAGGTAGTCTTTAATCCAGTTAATTGTTGATGCCACCACCTAAGTCTTCTGGAGTTTTGACAAAGTAAGTCAGGCTAAATTGTGTTTAAATGCACTGGTGAATAAAAAGAACATGATCTACACAGAGCTGTCTCCCTTTTCTAAATGGCATTGGGTTAGTTGAAAAAAGTGTATGAGTATGAGGGTATCTTCAACTCCAGGTATGCAGTTATAAGCAAACTGAAAGGGGGTTCGGATAACTGCTTGTTTTGGTGGATCAACGAAAGTCTTTTTAACTTTCATGACGTGAGATGTTGAAAACAATGGGTCTATAATGATCAAGGACTGTTTGCTGATTTGTATTTGATATTCGAGCAGGGCAGGAGTTCTTCTGGATTAGGCTTAAATTGAAGAGGTGCTGTGGTCCCTCATAGCTGTTCTGCGTAGGCCTTCAGGACTCTGAAGCTGACACCATCTTGACCTTGTGACTTATTACAATTCAGTCTCTCCAGTTGCCTCTTCAGTTTACTTCTAGAGACAGACGAGTGAAACGCAGAGGAAGCAACATCATCTTCTGATTTGACTGAAGACAAATACTAAAAGAAGGTGGGTACATGGCAGAGGTGGAAAATTAAAAACATTTGAGGTGTGAGAGGGAGGCTCTCGATCAAAGAAAGGAAGCTGTTCATGTGACTGTTTGCACGAGAGAAGAATGCTGAGCTTACTGGTGAAGATTCTCAGTCATCCAGCTCATAGTCATTGCAAAAAAAGTTCAAAACAAATGTTAACTTTTTTCCAAGTTTGAAGACGTTTCGCTTCCCATCTCGAAAGCTTTCTCAACTCAAAATGTCTGGAGTAATGAGGAGTTCCATGCATTATAGATTAACCCAACAAAAGCCTTGTTATGGCTTAGAAAACACGCAAATTAAACCAAAAAACGTTCCATTCCTATGTAATGGGGAGATCTCTGTGGGACCCCGAAACTGGCCCATGCTTCTATCATGGGGAGTCGTTAGGGTCATGATTGGCTTGGCTTACAGGAGATGTTTTGACCACCTGCATTTTGATGAGGTTTGAGACGAGCAAGGAATCAACTTTAACGGTGCATTAAGCCAGGCTTACACTGTGTGATTTTTTTCCCTTTTCGCGGCGACTTTCCAGTCGTGCGAGAATTTGCTGATCAGGCCGACTTCCAGCCTGATCCTCCATTGTGAGTAATGTAGTGTACAGGGGGTAATGAGGGGCGATCAGCCTCTGATGACCACCTCCCGATTAGGAATCGTAAGGTCGGGAGAAAATAAAACATACAAGGTTTGTATAAGAGTTTTATATTTTTGCGGTTCCAGACAGATTTGTGTTTTGTTATTTTGGTCCCATAGGACGCTTTGAACAGTTTGGGTTGCCAACCCCTGCTATATGTGATCGATTAGAGAATATTGTATAACACCAGCCAGCAGCAGAAAGTTGTTTGTATTTGACTATTCCCTGAAATAGCAGGAGTGGAACTCCACTGCCAACAGCAGATGAATGTGGCAACTTTGTTCCTGGAATTTGGTATGAACACACCATAACCATTAAATAGCCATGAGTTTCCTTCACCTGCGATGGACTGGCGACCTGTCCAGGGTGTACCCCGCCTCTCGCCCATTGACAGCTGAAGATAGGCACCAGCACCCCTTGGGACCCCAAGCGTGTCAGATAATTGGATGGATGGATGGATGGAGTTTCCTTCACAAAAGCTGTTAATTGACAGACAACCTACAAAACCTGCACTAGCCAAACAATGACAACACAATAAATTATCTGTTGGATTCACTCCTCCCGTTCCACTAGGGGGCTCTATAGTTACCTCTGGAAGTGATTAGTAGAAGGAATGGCAAACCGGAAGTAGCTTCCGGTGTCGTTAGCTTTACCAAGAAAGCAAAATTCAACAATAAAACCTACAGATGACCTTACCTTAATTATTGCCCAACGTGGTAAGTCTATGTTAAATGTTGTAAGCAAACAGGAGATATGTTTTGTTCTATATTTAGGTTTTGGCCGAAAATAGTTTAGTGCTAACAAAGATGCTAGCGGGTAGCCGCTAATTAGCGATATGCTAACGCTATTTACTGCATGTTCAATGTTGATGTCTGTTATGATGAGAGATGTTTTAAGAGTGAAATCTATGCATATTATTCAAAGCTTATGTTTATGTTTTGTTTTATTTAGGTTGTTTTCATTTGAATTACATATAATACTAAGTATTGCAATTTTGTTTTACTTTACAGTTTAACCGGCATAGCCGTGTAATGCACCTGGCAATAAATAACAATAACAACAAGAACAAAGACTAATTTATGTTCTTCGTAACATAAAGTTAAACACGAGGCAACCATGTCTGAAACCAAAGATTCTTCAGGAGAAACAGAACTTGCAATACTAAAGAGGAAGAGAGGACAAGCTAAAGCAGCTGTAACTAGGATGATAACAGCTGCAAATGAAAAAAATCAGACAAAATAAGCCAGAAGAATTAAAGTCAGTACTGCAGAGCCTTGACCTAGCCCTATCACAGCTTCAGGAGGCACATAGATGTTATCATACTAAGCTCATTGATGACATTGACAGAGAAGAGTCTTATGCCTATGAGAAGCTAATACTGATGAGTGTACATGATGTGCGTCATGAGGCCTTAGCTTGGTTGCAAGAAGAGAAAGATGAAGCTGATGATCCTCCATATGTTAATGATGAGTTAGATGTCACTACTCAAATTAATTTATTCAGTGAACCTCAAACTGACATGGAGGATAAAAATTCTGCCTCAGCAGAACTAGAAAGAATCCAAACCCTTAAAAGGAAAGAGGAGGAAAACTTTGAGCTGATGCTTAGGCTGAAAAAGGAGGAGTTTGAGCTGGAACTCCAGAGAATGCGCCACAAGGCAGAGCTAGATGCACAGATGCTACATAATCAGCAAAAGATTCAAGCACTAACTGTAGATCTCCATTCTACACCTAAATCTGCAAAAATCCCTACTATAACACAATCGTCTCCGGCGCAGTTAGCAGATGATTCGATCTCACAACTACTAGAGTTTTCAAGGCAGCAATATCAAGCCCAAGTAGACTCTCTGAGGCTCCCACCAACAGATATGATAAAGTTTGATGGTGACCCTCTCCAGTACTGGAAGTTTATGAGGCTTTTCACTGCAATGGTGGATAAAGAGTCTGTTTCTGCAGAAGAAAAGCTAACTCGTCTGCACCAATACACAGAAGGAAAGGCTCGAGATGCTATTAGTCACTGTCTATACAACCCCAATCCCAGCTTGGGTTTCAAGGAAGCGCTTGAACGACTAAAATCTAGATTCGGAAATCCTCATTCTATTTCCCAAGCTTGGGTTGAAAAGGTTTTGAACTTTAAAGAGATAAGAGACAATACAGTATGCAGCTCAGAAGCTTTGCAGACCAACTGAGAGGCTGTAAGGACACACTTGCTGCCATGAAATGTGAGGATGAGCTTAGTGGCCGCCGCACATTAGTTGAAATAATTAGCAAGCTACCATCAGATCTCAGGGCCAAGTGGTTAAACAAAAACTATGACATTGCTAAGGAAGGACGTCTACCGAAACTCGATGATGTTGTCAGCTTTGTAGAAACGGAGGCTGAAAAGAGATCTGATCCAGTCTTTGGTGGGTTGATTAGCTACAAGAACCAAGAAAAGTCAAACAACTTTACATCTCCTACCAAAGCTTTAAAGAAACCTCGTCAAAACTACCATACCAATGTGAAGGCTGCTGCAGTCCAGGAGAATAAATCTACACGTACAAAGCAGCCATCTCATTTAAGATTTTTGAAATGCTCAGAGCACCATTTCCTAAACCAGTGCCCAAGTTTCCGATCACTAACAGTACCTGAGCGCCTTTCATTTATTAAAGAAAAAAACCTGTGTCAAAACTGTTTCATGATGGGGCACAGTGCCCAGATTTGCACACGCAACTGGGTGTGCAATGTGCCTGGCTGTGGACAGAAACATAACAAATGGCTGCATCCTGACCTCACTAACAGACAGATTACAACAGCAGACCAGGACTCCACTGATGACAACAAAACTACCCAACAAACGCAACCTGCTACATCACCTAATGTCACATGTGGGTTTGCTGGAGCTGCAAATGGTAAAGTTTGTTTACCTATTGTTCCTGTGGTCGTGAGAGGAAAAGCTACAAACATTAGTTCTGTCACATATGCGCTACTCGATCCTGGAGCTAACACCAGCTTAGTGTCAGAAGAACTAACCAAGAAACTCAAGGTCAGAGGCAAACCTGCAAGGTTGGACCTTGATACAGTCGGAGGAAGCCGAGAAGGTATATGTACTCAAAGTGTGGATCTGGAGATTGATTCTCTATATGATGGCAACATTTACACTCAATGGTGTGAGAACACTTAAGAAATTAAACATAGGGCTTAGCTGTCTCGCCACGCCTGACGAGGCAGCAAAATGGGATCACCTTATGGACATCCCTATTCCCAGCATTAAGTCAAATGATATGCACCTTGTAATTGGGCAAGATGCTCCACGTCTTCTCAGAGCTGAAGAGTACCGCATGGGTGGTGATAATGACCCTTATGCCACCAGAACAGTACTTGGTTGGGCCATAAATGGACCTATTGATTACAAAGAAGGTAGGAAGTCTAAGGCCTTCTTCCTCAAGTCAGATCAAAATCTACAGACACAAGTGGAAAAATTTTGGAAGCTTGATGACCCCACTCAAGAGCACAATCTGTCAATTAATGACCACAATGTGATCAAACTGTGGGAAAACTCACTTTCCAAAGAAGGCTCACACTATGTGTTAGATATACCTTTTAAGAAAGAGACAGTGACACTGCCTAACAATATCAACTTAGCAACACAAAGACTACAGTTACTGGAACGGAGATTAGTGAAAGACCCAGACCTGAAAGAGAAGTATGTGAAGGCTATGAAGTCAACCATTGATAAAGGGTATGCAGAAGAGGTCCCAGCATTGTCACTTGAACGCAATGATGGGAAGGTTTGGTATCTCCCATATCACCCAGTAACTCATCCTCGCAAGCCTGGAAAGGTGCGAGTCGTCTTTGACTGTGCAGCTAAGTACGACGGATTATCTCTCAATGACACCATCCATCAAGGACCAGATCTGACAAACAAATTAATAGACGTGTTGATCCGCTTCCGACAAGGGCCTGTTGCTGTAATGGCGGACATTGAGCGCATGTTCAATCAGATACATGTAACTCCAGAACACAGAGATGTGCTGCGGTTCCTGTGGTGGAAAGGCCACAATCCTAACAATGAGGTAGTTACTTACCGTATGACGTCCCACCTCTTTGGCGGGGTGTGGTCTCCAAGCTCAGCAAGTTTTGCATTAAAGAGATGTGCATCAGATCACGCACATCTGTATGATGCAGATACCATATCCACTGTGGAACGCAACTTCTACGTAGATGACTGCTTAAAATCTCTAGACTCACCTGAACAAGCCATCCATCTAGCAGCGCAGCTTGTTGACCTACTTAAGCAAGGAGGTTTTCGCTTGACTAAATGGACAAGCAATTCAGCCAAGGTCCTGGAGTCTATCCCAGCAGAGGAACGTGCAGATCAAGCACCATTGTTGGACATGGATGGAGAACCATCATTGGAAAGAGCTCTAGGGCTGCTCTGGGACACAAAAAATGACATTATAACCTTCATCGTCAAAGTCAAGGAAAAGCCAAGCACAAAAAGAGGCCTGCTAAGCACAATTAGTTCAATTTATGACCCCCTGGGTTTTGTAGGCCCATTCATTTTACGTGGAAAAGCACTATTTCAGACATTATGTCGCTTGAAGCTAGGTTGGGATGAAATCATCCCAAGTGATATTGCGGAGCAATGGGGCCGGTGGTTAGATGACCTGCCAAAACTCTGTACACTACAAGTGACTCGATGTCTCAGACATAAAGATTTTACTGCAGCTCCAGTTACCATGCAACTTCATCACTTCAGTGATGCTTCTGAGTTGGGCTATGGTGCTGTTAGCTACCTCAGAGTTGTGAGCAACAATGACATCAACTGTAATATCGTCCTCTCTAGGAATAGGCTGGCTCCTGTCAAGCCAAGCACAATCCCAAGGCTAGAACTGGCTGCTGCTGTAGTAGCAGTACAGCTTGATCAAAGGATCCGTCAAAGCTTTGAGCTACCCCTTCTGGATTCTGTCTTCTGGACAGACAGCACTATTGTCTTGCACTACATCAGAAACGAAGACAAACGTTACCAAACCTTTGTTGCAAATAGAGTTTCACAGATACGTAAAGTATCACAAGCGACACAATGGAAACATGTTTGCACAGAACTAAACCCTGCAGATGATGTTTCAAGAGGATTGTCTGCTGAAGAACTCATAAACAGCAAGCGCTGGCTCAAAGGCCCTGCTTTCCTGTGGCAGGAAGAACAGTTATGGCCTTGCCAGCCTGAGCTAGGAAGTTTACCTCCAGATGCAGAGGTAAAGAAGTCAAGTCAGACATATGCAATGTCTTCCAAACTCACCAGTCAGTCAGCAATTAATTGTTTCATCCAAAGGTATTCTTCCTGGTACAAACTCAAACGAGCAATCGCATTGATCTTACGAGTGAAGAATATTCTGCGGAAGAAGACTGAGTTAAGACTGTGCTCACCAATAACACTGAATGAAATGAAGCAGGGGGAAATTGCTATCATCGACTATGTTCAGCGCACCCAATTTACATTCCAAAAGAAAGAAGAAAGCATCAGGAAGTTAAATCCAGTGCGACTTGGTGATGGGTTACTCCGCGTTGGAGGCAGGCTCACCAACGCTCCAATACCTGAAGCAGCAAAACACCCAGTAATCTTACCTCAAAAAAACCATGTCAGCAAACTAGTCATATGGCATTTCCACAAACTCACGGGTCATTCTGGAGTTGAAAGGGTACTGGCTGAGATTAGACAATCATTCTGGATTATCTCCGGCCGTGCAGCAGTGAAGCAAGTCTTAGCACAATGTGTACCTTGCAAAAGACAAAGACCTCCAATCAGTACTCAATACATGGCAAACTTACCTGTTGATCGTGTCACTCCATGTCAGCCCCCTTTCACTCATGTTGGGATTGATTATTTCGGGACCATTAATGTCAAAAGGGGACGGAGTGAGGTGAAGAGATATGGCTGTCTGTTTACCTGCCTAACAATCAGGGCCATTCACTTGGAGGTGGCACACAGCCTGGACACAGAGTCCTTCATAAATGCTCTTCAACGATTCATGGCTCGTCGTGGGACACCTCAATTGATATGCTCAGACAATGGGACAAACTTCATAGGTGCCCGCCATGAATTGCAGAAGGCTCTAAATGAATGGAACCATCAAAGAATTGAAGAGCATCTACTCCAGCGAGAAACACAATGGAAGTTCAATCCTCCTGCAGCCTCACATATGGGGGGCGTATGGGAGAGACAGATTCGTTCTGTCCGCTCCATTCTCATGAGCCTTGCAGGACAACAGATTTTGGATGACGAAGGATTAACAACACTTTTCTGCATCATTGAAAACATTGTGAATGGGAGACCCCTAACAAAGGTGTCAGAGGACCCAAAAGACAGTCAGCCTTTAACTCCCAATGATTTGCTTCTGTTGAGACCAGAATGCCCTCTGCCTCCTGGACACTTTGTAAAACAGGATCTTTATCGTCGCCGCTGGCGCCAAGTCCAGTATTTGGCAGACATTTTCTGGGTTCGGTGGGTTAAGGAGTACCTACCCAACCTCCAGCAAAGGCAGAAATGGAACCACCATTCCAGAAACTATCAGATTGGAGATCTTGTACTGATCCTGCATGAATCCACACCTCGCTGTCAATGGCCCCTCGGTTTGGTTACAGACGTCAACATTGGAGATGATGGACTGGTACGATCAGTGCAAGTAAAGACTCATAGAGGGACTTACATCCACCCCATACACAAACTATGTTTGCTAGAAGGAAATATGGATGAGTAGACTTTAACTACCTTTAGCTTGTGTTATACTATGAATGACTTTGACTTAATCTCATGTTCAAGATTACTTTTAACTGTTAGTCATTACTCGAAGTCCAATTATTATCATATACAAAGGTTTTTTGTGACAGGGTTGAATCTAATTGGTTAACATTTGTTATCTAAGTCTAGGTTGTCGTTCACCAATTTTTTGTTCTGGGATGACCATCTGTTGAGGTCATCGGGGCCGGGATGTTGGATTCACTCCTCCCGTTCCACTAGGGGGCTCTATAGTTACCTTTGGAAGGGATTAGTAGAAGGAACGGCAAACCGGAAGTAGCTTCCGGTGTCGTTAGCTTTACCAAGAAAGCAAAATTCAACAATAAAACCTACAGATGACCTTACCTTAATTATTGCCCAACGTGGTAAGTCTATGTTAAATGTTGTAAGCAAACGGGAGATATGTTTTGTTCGAAATTTAGGTTTTGGCCGAAAATAGTTTAGTGCTAACAAAGATGCTAGCGGGTAGCCGCTAATTAGCGATATGCTAACGCTATTTACTGCATGTTCAATGTTGATGTCTGTTATGATGAGAGATGTTTTAAGAGTGAAATCTATGCATATTATTCAAAGCTTATGTTTATGTTTTGTTTTATTTAGGTTGTTTTAATTTGAATTACATATACTAAGTATTGCAATTTTGTTTTACTTTACAGTTTAACCGGCATGGCCATGTAATGCACCTTGCAATAAATAACAATAACAACAAGAACAAAGACTAATTTATGTTCTTCGTAACATTATCTATGGGCTCTTTACTGAACTGCAAACACCTGTGTTTCAGTGCATACTGCACCCCATCATATGTTGTGACTCAAGTGGGTGCTGTTAAAGATTATCCATAGTAGTTTGCAATGAGGCTCTGTAAACTTGTTCCTACTTTTCTCATAATGCATCACATATGGCTTGAGCCCCCAGCAAAATCATCAGAGTTTGATGACCTTAACGCACAATCCATTGTGCAGTTTTTAGTTCCACAATCCATGTGAAGATGCACTGATATTGTCCCACATTATGAGACACATTGTACATAGTTTTGAGCAATATCCCCATTATCCTTCAGCAGTCTTAGTACATTACACAACTGGCTATCGATGCAGCCACTTATTGCCAAGCAAAATCTGATAACCTTTGGAATGAATTTGAGTGGAGACTGAGAGCCGGGCCTTCTTGTTCAACATCAGTGGGTAACCTCACGCGCCTCTGGAAGAATGTTCACAAATTCTTATAAACAGTCTCCTAAAGCTTTTGGATCGCCTTCCCAGAAGAGATGAAGCTCTTCTAGCTGCAAAGGGTGGACCAACGTCACATTGAATGCTTATGAATTAGGAATGTGATTTCACTTAGCCTTTGAACTCGAAAGGTACCTTGAGGTGCTTTAAGCTTGATTTATACTCGCCACGTCTAACAGGGCACGAGGGTGCAAGTGATAAAAGTTAAGCAATCTGCAGTCCCAGCCCACAAGTGCGGACCGCGTCTTGGCACTTGATCCCACACCTCCAAATTTTTGTAACTTGGTGCGGACCGCGCGCGCCAGGCTAAATACAAATAGGAGTATAAAGTAGTACTATGTCTTTCTATTTTTTCCCCTGTGTCATTAAACTAATTATGAAGTAGTTCAGTTCTCCCTTGCAATTGACTCTCCCCTGATTACCTGGATGAGCTGCACCAAGGAGCCCTGCTATATAGGCAGTTCACTGTGATCACTCAAAAAGTTGCTCTCCTAATTCACACACCTCAGTCTTCAACTTCTTGATGATGGTGACTAGTTGTGTTTATTGTCTAGTTTACTAGTTTAGCAGTTTGTACAACCCTCTGTATGTTTTGGTAAACCACAGCTTATATAAGCTAGTTTGGTCTTTTTTTCTTCTTTTCTTGATTAGCCCCTTTAGCTTTAAGTGGTTACATTACATTATTTTTATCAACTTTGTTTAGCACAACCATCTGTCCCCTCCTCAACCACATTAAAGCAGCTTGTATCCTTTTTTCAGACCAGTAAAAAAAACATAATTTAAATCATGCTGTCTTAGTTTCTTGGTGGTTAGTGCATTACACCCCTTTTGAGCTACAGGTCACATAAAGATTCAGTTAGTCCAGATACCTCCAACAAGACTTTCCTTTTATCAGTTCCTCCCAGGAGAAAAGACAGCCATAGTAACATATTTTTAGCACAAGCCCGGGGCTGCCCTCTCAGACACAATCTCTGCCTGAGACAACCTTTAAATGAAGACAGATCTACCTTGCTGCTCTACTGTATACAAACAAAATTGTCTGTTTGTCCTTTGGATTCCCCTCTCCTCCCCTCTTATTTATCAATATCTCCATTCATTCAAAACAGGTTAGCTGAGTGTCACAAAGCATACATTGGGCAGTCTGTGGGAAATTTGTTTAAACAAGTTTAGCAAGATACACAGTGCTGAGGGAGAGAGCAGCATGTCACTGTTCATTTTAGGATGCGTGTCATCAATTTTGCAAACCAGCTGGATTGCAATTTGTCCATTTCCACATAACTCAAAACCCAGTTTACATTTGGAGATGACAGCTGGCAGCAACTGACTCATATTCTGAACTCAGGCAAAGTAATCTTTACTCACAGCTTTGCATAATAAGTTGGAATATTTAGGTATACTTGGACATTTAAAGGGCATATATTAATGAATATTATGACACATGGTCTATCAAATCAAATTCCATAAGTTTAAACATTAGTTGTTTATCTAGACTAACATGAGCACAGTAGTTTTTTTTTTGTCAACATTGCATTCAAAGTGTAGTCCTGCTAGGATTAGTAACATTATTTCATGGACTCCAGATAAGTGTTAATGACTAAGCCTGAATTCACAAGACTTTTTGAGAATGAATGTTTGCAATAAATTTAAAAACATCCATTAATGTTGAATCAGACATTATGTTCTCGCCTCTTAATTTGTCTCTTTCACACTACCCTTGGCATATTTCAGTAGCAGCTGAGCATATGGATGGAAATAGGAAGAAAGTAGATGATTTTTTAAAATAAAATAAAATGTAAACCCTTTGACTCAACACTTAACAGAAAAACCTTTTGTTGCAGTTGATATCTGGACTTTTTTAGCCGCCTGTTTTACAAAAGGCTTTTTTTGCCATGTGGCTTAAAGATCTCCCCACAACCATCTAGCAATCAGTGAAATAGAAGGTCTGGAAGTGAAAATAAAATAAATGGTCCCCGCTAGAGTGAGAAATCAATGAATAACCTAAACCAATCAAAAGACGGCCGTTGTACACAATTGGTTCCATGACACGTCAATCATCTAAGTTATCTCAGTGGGTTAGCCATAGCAAGATCACATCTATTCCATAACCACTATATACCTCCACATTTGCATGACAACTATATTTTTGGAGAAGTTATTTACAGTCCTCTGTGGTGAAGTGAGGAATCCTGTGCGGACCTGGACTGATTTTTCTCTGGGATGACATTTCAATCTGAAAAACTCACATGAAGAGAAAAGACATTTAGGAGAAATTTATTGATACATCCAGTGGCATACTGGAGACTTTTAACATCTCCAGTATGCCACATCATCACATCATTACATCATAAGAGTTAGCCCATGTGGAGACATCCATGACTCCAGCCTTATCAAAATGTATTATTATAAATAATGTTTATCATAAATATTATAAATAATATTTATAATAATAATAATAATAAAATAATTATTATATTATTATTATTATTAAAACTAGACATCAAACCCGCATCTATGATCGCCAATGCTTGCAGGAGCTACGGTCACAAAATGTTTTAAATACTGACATTTTTTGACCGTTTAAAAAGCTGAGGAGTGCTAGGGACGGATGTGAACAAAACAACAGCGGAAAATAATGGATGGAGGAAGAGATGCGCAAGACAGACAAAGCGAGGCTGCAGAGGGGGGCTAACTGCGAAGCTAAAGAGAGGTTCATACAGACCACCGCTTCCATCAATCCTGCTCTCCAACATCCGCTCATTGGAAAACAAAATGGATAATCTTCGACTCGAACTCTCTTCAGAGAAGGAGATATGTAACTACTGCTTCATCATTATGAGGGGGTCTTGGCTGCGTCCAGCGGTACCGGGCAGTCCTGTTTTCATGGGGGAGCTGATGCTGTACCACGCCGATAAAAAGAAAGATCCATCCATCCATCCATCCAGCTTAAGAAGGGAGGCCAGACTTCCCTCTCCCCAGCCACGTCTTCTAGCCCCTCAGGAGGAATCCCAAGGTGTTCCCAGGACAGCCGAGAAATATAGTCTCTCCAGCGTGTCCTGGGTCTTCCCCGGGGCCTCACCCAGGTGGGACATGCCCACTCACCAGGGAGGCGTCCAGGAGGCATCCTAACCAGATGCCCGAGCCACCTCAACTAGCTCCTATCGACGTGGAGTAGCAGCGCCTTTACTCCCGGATGACCAAGCTTCTCACCCTATCTCTAAGGGAGAGCCCAGTCACCCTACGGAGTAAACCCATTTTGACTGCTTGTATCCGCAATCTCATTCTTTCGGTCATGACCCAGAGTTTATGACCATAGATGAGGGTAGGAACGAAGATCGACCGGTAAATCGAGAGCTTCGCTTTTTGACTCAGCTCTCTCTTCACCATGACGGACCGGTACCAATCCGCGCGTCGATCTCCCGCTCCCTTCTTCCCTCATTCATGAACAAGATCCACTCTACCCTTTCTACCCTCAAGACCATGGCCTCGGATTAAAAAGAAAGAGCTCTGCGAAAATGGAGGATCCTCTGAGACTGTTCCCAAGCAATCTTTCGCATCTAGAGGGGAAGCACAGCCCTCTGCAGGTGAAAATGAGGAGAGCACTCTAGATGCTTCGCTGCCAAATGCTGAAACATCCCCAGCCGGCTCCTCCCGGCCCCCTCCGGCTTCCACGCCTTCTCCAGCATTGTCTGTCGCTGCTAAACCCTTGCCGATGGCACCACTGCTCTTTCAACTACCACAGCCTCTTCAACCCAGAGGGCTACCACCCTCACAGCATTGTGATCATCGTCCTCTTCCTCCCCTGAGCCAGGAGAAGTGAGTGCTTCAGGAGCTGGAGGCAGAAAAAGCAGCTCAACAACAATTGCTGCTTGCCTTATCAAGACTGCCCTTTAAAGAATGAAATTTTCTTGAGTTGTTCTAAATGAAATGTCTTTTTGTTTACACTTGTGTATACAAAATGACAAAAGAAATTTGTCTAAGTCTTATCAAAAAATTACACTTTGTTCTTGACTGAAGGACACCGCTTTCATTCCATTCCTAAATCATACAGAATGAAGATGATAATTGTTTATCCTGACAGAGGAACTGTTATAATTTGATAAACTACTGGGGAAAACATCAGTTCTGACACGCAAAAGGCAGGTGATATTAGGGTGTAATAAACTGACACATCATCAGTGATAATTTTCCTGACAAAGGCAAACTGCCAGGAATTTATCATTACACTCTTACCATGCAGCTCAAATGCACATCAGATCAATCCAGTTCTCCAAAGTGTCATCTTTGTCCTTTTGAAGAGAGTTTCCCTAACTGCTGTGTAGAACACAGGAGTTTGAATCCAGACTAGGGTTTGAGCTGTCTTTTTTCTTCAATTCTTTCATAGATTTTTTCAAAGACATTTTAAAATGGAGCTAATCTAAACATTTGTAGAGTAAATTAATTTGTTCAGTTACTTCCTGCTGCCACAACTTCACTGTGTTCCCTTATAATAAATCCTCCAAATGAATTAGAATCCACTGCACAGCAAGTATCAGACAAGGCAATCATTGAGTTGGTATTACATTTTATATATTAAGCTTAGATCTTTTCATATGGGTTTCAAGGAATAGTTAAAAGTACAGATGGCATTCACATTCTCTATTCCTTCACTAAACAGAGGACTGTATGTTTTATTTTAATATTCATCTTGAACAGTTATTTCACATAGAGATTTCAGTACAGAGAACATACATTTTAGCTGTATGTCTTTTCTTATTCATATTATAATCTAAGGTTTAACTTCTTATATGATATTGACTGCTACGTAGAATAAAGCCAACCAATTTTGTGCAATTTAGTTAATAAAGGTTTCATAACAATAGGTGATAACTGGATCTTTCAAGATTTGGTTATTTTTCTACATTTTAACTGGATTTACTGCTATGACCTTTCACATGCAAGGTTAACCCTAGACTCATATTTTAATGGACACAAAGAAAACCTAATTGTTTTTTTTATAATGTCAAAATTTTTTTGAGAATGTTAGTTTAATTTTCAATCAAATCCCACTTTGACTCGTCTCTGCCATTCTACATCTCTTTATTTTGCAGCAAGAACAGTGTCACTTTTTTGTGATGGATGATGTTGTAACCTCCACCTGCCTTCATTAATATTTTAAATTCCATTTTCAAGATATGCGCACTTCGTCGGTTCTTATTTTCTCCCATGGCCATGTTGGATCATGCTTTCTGTTATCCATCGAAAAGTGCTTATTATGTTGGCGTTCATCCTGAACTCCTGGCTTTCTTAACTCTGAGTCGAGTTAACTGATTAATATTACCTGTTCTAAAACCAGAAATCTTGAATATCGCAGAGCCAAATAAGACTCATAATACCCGCTCTGTACTCATAATAGATTTATTCCACATTCTGAAACAGGACCCAGATGTAAAAATTGAAAAGGAAACAAAAACAGAAAGCGTGCTCTGCATATTTTTCCTTTGACCACTCCATCATCTCTTTGTTATTAGTTTATCAAGAAAAAGAGGTATAATCCCTTTTGCAATATTTTTTACTATAAATGTTTTACTTTTCAATGCTACTAACACATTTTTTTCCAAAAAGTGAAAAAATACATATATCTCTAAACAATCTCTAAAATTTGGCACATACCCTTCACTTTATTATACAAGGTAGATGTGGAATGTGTGAATTAATATTTTAATATGAGGAAAGTGAAGAGATGGAAATGTTTCTCAGATGGAAAATTGTTGGCATCCATTGATTTGTCAGTGTCTGAGGAGATGGGCTGTTTTAATGAGGTACTTTGTCCAAGTTAGCTTGGCTCTTGGGAAGGGAAGTAGTAGTACACATGACCTTTCAGTCGACTGTTGGTTGAAACTGTTACTCTTTTAGATTAAATCTCACCTCAAGTATTTCTCCCTGAAAATAGCTTTCATTCTTCCTATTTTCAACTAAGCTTAAAGGCCCAATTCAAATGATTTTATATTGTCTTAAATATAAAATGAAAAAAACTGATATATTATTAATATTTAGTACAAATGTCATATCTTTCTGCATATGCCATTTAACCTATCAAAAAGGTTCCAGACGGTGATAGAGCTAAAGATTTCAGGGGTGTCCTATCTACAAAAAATATTTTCTTCTGGAAAATGTAGAATTTATACATTACATTGTTTTAGTTGCAAATGACTCAAGATTACATTAAAAGGCATTTGCATTGCAGATTTTTTATTATTTTTTTTATCTCTTAAATACCTTTTTATAACCTCAAAATGAGTATGTGGACTGGGGTAATTTTTTTTCTCAGCACTGTAAATTTTTAAGCAGATACAGTAAAAAACGGTCAACTGAAAAATGCCCTTTCTCAGAGAGGTCATCCTTTACACAGTTCCCATGTATTTTTCATCACTGTCATGACTCTGTGACTCATTTGGCCATAACTTCGGCACCTGACATTATCACAATCCTGAGGGCACTGGGGACATTATAAATTCATGTGCCTGTTGACTTGGTCACCACACCACAACAACCACCTGCGGATTCTGGGAAATAAGCAGACAAAAATAATAATGAGAAAACTTTGAAATCTCACAAAGAGTGGCCACTTCTGGAGCCCGGGTTATAATAAGTACCTTCATTATCTGCAAAAATACAGGGACTTTCTCATTTAAATTGCTAGAAAAATATTTGCAAAGTTTACTGATAATTATGTAAGGGTGTGATTAACAATGTATATGACAATAGTATTTTGTAAACATGGGCCTTGGCATAGCAGTGTCTTTTCTCTAAATGTTGATCATTTTTTCCTGCTTTATTTGGCTGTTAATTTTAGATTTATGTGGATTTTGCTGATTTGATATATTTTTGGTGGATTTTTTTTGTGTTTTTTTTTTAATAAAAAATGAAGCATAAATTATTCAAAACCACGTATAACAATAATTCCAGTTGTACTTTAACAGAATTGACTCAAAAGTAAAAGCTCTTCTTGACTACATCTCTCTTCAGAAAATATCTGATATGTTCATGTGATATATTGTTTGAATTATTGTTCAGTTTCTAAAATAAACAGCTTTAATGATGGGACCAACATTTACATGTAAGCAATATGACATTGTAATTTATTAAGAATTTTTTTTAAATCACCTCTACTGATTAAAATACCACCACATCACTAGCCAAAGCCATCTAATAGACATAACCTTTAAGTGGGCCATTAGGAATGTATTAAAAAAGACTAATTTCCTGGAAAGATATGTCGCTGATGAATTATTAAAATATCTAATACCAGGCCAACCATTCTCATTCTCCCCCCCTAAAAAAAGATCTCATCTGATGAACAAGAAAATGACTTACAGATGAAAAGCACTGAAATTCATACTTTTGAAAATAGACACAGCCTGGATTGCAGCCAGCAAACCTCATTAAATAGGGACTTTGATACCATTTTGTTATTAAGCATGGTTCGCATTGTTAAGGCTTTGCCAGAATCAGCCTTTATTCTGGGCAGTATGCAGCGTAGGAAGCTTTTAAAAATCCTGACCTTTGATTTTGCATTAATTTAATTAATAGAGGACATTTTATTCTAGACAAGGGAGTTTTTGTAAGCTTCCTTTTCTTTAAATGTAACATTTTTACCTGCTTCCTGTCTACATTTGAATCCTCTACCACCTAAATGTATAACTGTAGGATCTAACCTCAGGAAGGACCTAGCAGCCACAGAGAGCTAAGAAAAGCTTAAAACAACTGCTTGTAAAAACAAAAACAAAAAAAAAGTGTCCAATTCAATTCTAACACATAAGGTTCATTTTCATCTAATTGATTCTGGGTAAATCAAATCAGTTCAAAGTTTCAAACCATTTAAACCCATGGCAGACTGGTTCAATGTAATGAATGTAATAAATTACCAATTAAAAAGATATACCATTAGCAAATAATATTCATCTCAATTAGATTTTGTATTTTGTGGAATTTTACCACAGTTGGAAAAAGAAGCATGACAGTCAACTAATGCAAGTACCCCTCCCTGCCTTAGTCTGGGGAGGAGCAGAAAGACATTTTCCTCTTTTTTCTGCATAATTTAGCTGTCACTTTTTTTTTATGTTGCATATTATCAAATCTTGTATGCAATTGCAAGCTTTCTTCTGTTTACTTGTTTTAAAACCGCGCTTCCTTAGTTTGTCCACAGTTGAGGGGGGGGGTTTCTATTCCATTCTCCTATTCTTATTTTTGTGGAGCGTGAATGACATAGCTTGAGTTAAGGGCTTCGGACAATATATGCCTGACACAAATGTTCACATACAAAAAATTACCTGCATTTGGGATTCACAGATGCTCCAGCTTTTATCTGACTCCAGTCTTTGTAACAAAATGAGAAAAGTTCACCTATTTTATTGAACACAAAAGTTAAGCTGAAGACAGTTTTGTATCTCAGTTTTGGATAATTATCGAAGATGTATTAGAAAAAAAGGAGAGGGAATATTAATATAGAAAAAACGATAATCCATTTTTAATTGTATGAATTTGAAATGGGTTTCCACACTTGGTATTCTAACATGAGGGTTAGTCTAGCAAAAAAACTGTGAGGAAGAAACTCAGTTCACTGCTGTGGGAGGGGAATGATTAGGACTCCATCAATGTCTCTGTTTAGCCTGGTCTCAAAGAGCGTGAGAAAAACCAGCCCCTGGGCTATAGTGCCCACAGACGAGCCTTGTGAATGAAATAAGAGCCCAGGGCATTCTATACATCCACTGATGCCATGAAACCGACCACCCTTGTTTTTGTGATACAGCTTGCAAATCATGTTTACAGACAGACGTATAGAGGAAATAGAAGTCATTACTTCCTCTTAGTCTTTTCCTGGAGTATATTCAATATAGCACAGCAGCATGTGACTGTACTGACATTTAGGTTATTAATAACCAAATCTTCTTTTCACTTGCAGTAAACATTTTTAGGGGAAAACAATCACTATTTCCATGACTGAACTGTATCCCCATTTATGTGAATAACTAAAACCAATCAAGTCAAAAACATTAAACATAAACATTTTTTTTTCTGAAAAGAATGGAAACTTAACTTTAATGTTACAATGTGGAGCAATGGCTTTTAAAGTAAAAACTGTAATAAATTATTTATTGATCTGATATGGAAATGTAGTTTAAAGAGATAACATTAGATTATGTTGCTTATTTGTGAAATTGGAAAATTGTATTCCACAACTAAAAACTGATAGGACTGCATTTGATCAATCCATTTGGAGCTTACTGATGAATTAAAAATATCTGTATGGAAAAATTTCACCTTTTGAGCCATAAAAAAGAGATTTAAAATGGATATTCTTACCTCTTACATCTTGTTCAGCTGTTGTTTATTTTAACCTAACTGAAGCATTTAGTTATTCATGTAAATTTGCCTCCTACAAACAAAACAGATATCTTATGAAGATTAGACATAGATACATTTTAACTTGAACAGATTGTTGGTGTACTTATTTTCTAAAAGCCTAGAAAAATAATAGAAATAACTATACAGGAAAACATAAAAATTTGGAATAGTTTTGCTATTCATTTTTATTATTTCCCTATTTAAATTCAGTCTTCAGTTTTTAACACTTCAAATTGGTAAGAAAATAAAAACACTTGAGTTCAGGTTACTACGGTAAATCAATTTTGAAAACAGGATAAAAACTGTAGATTGGTGATAATGTTTTAGGGGTTTGGGCTAACAAGTGCTTTGATAATTAATTCTAATTTCTCCCATCACGCTCTTGCCTACTTGCTTTCAGTGGTGTTTAGAAATATGTTTTATGGGAAGTGCAAGTATCAGGTCCTAGGACGGCTCAGCTAGTCAGCTAAGGATTTTTTTTCACATGTTAAAAACCTTCTGCTTTATGAGTGCTCCAGTACTAAATTCCTTGTACCGGTATACTAAATGGTAAGTCAGAAGACTTTACCAAAGTGCTTTATACTACTTTCATTTAGTCATTCAAAGATTGCACTGTAGAGCCAGGTGTGCTCAGGCTACCTGACAGAAGCGAGGCTGCCATACACAGGTACCACCAGGCCCCCACCCACTTAACTTTGTCTCATTCTGTGAGACTCTCCTGCGGATCACACTGGTAGAGATGCCACAATGGTTCCATGTCAAGGAAAATGAAAAAAAAAAATGAAAAGAAAAAAAGATATATACCGGTAATACAAAATAATGTTTTATTAACCCTTTGGATTTTCATTGTGAATTGGTTTAAAAACATTCCAAAATGGGTATCTGGCATGCTACTTTTTAAAAATGTCATGATTTTATCTAAAGCTTGGACCCACATGCAGTAAAGTGAAACAGAGAGACACAGAGTAAAGGTTTGAACGGGTTTTATTGAAAGGTATTTTAGAGTTCGGTGCTGAGTTCCTCCGAACTCTGCTTGGCCGGAGAACTGAAAGACGAGGGGAAGACAGACTGTTAGATTCAGGCTCAGTGGGGAATTGGAGTTGTTAATCTTGAAGGAGAGGATTTGTTGCCACTCACGTTTCCAGAGAAGAAGGGACACATAGACTCCCGTCTGTGTGTTGGTCTTCAAGGGTTTGTTTGATTCGGTGGAGGACGGAACAGGGATTACCCAGAACACGGACGGAGTGGAAAGATGCAGCCGCTGGTTGCAACTCAGTTTTCCTGTGGTACTTGAACGGGTCGTGGTGAAGATGACTTCCTTACTCAGAGAGTGATCTCAGCGTGCTCAAAGGTGGCTGGATCCAAACCTCCTGTTTGGAATTCGTCACTCAATGTAAGACTCAGTTGATCCCACTTTGGAGAAGGCGGTCCGAAAAGGTCCAGTTTGCAGGAAGGCTTCCCCAAACTGGCAAACACTCTGGCGTCGAAGTAGTGGCAACCAGCAGCTTGAAAGTAGTCAGGTGATGAGGCAACAGCTTGCAGGTGTGGGAGGAGCCGAACCGGAGCCAGGCGCCTCCTGGTAGTGGAAGGGAGACATATCCATTTCATTTCTGGGAACTTCGCCTATTTTGCACACCCAAATGGAAAAGCAAATAACTAAAGAACTATTAGCCCAAATTACATGTGTGATATGTTATTTGAAAGCTAACACCTTCTAGTTTCTGAATATATACATGAAAATTGGGTGAGTAAAACACAGCCCAAGCTTCATAAAGCCCAACTCCATCAGTTCAAACATGACTCAAAGTTTTTTTTTTTTTTTTTGTTATTCTCGAAAGGTCTTTTTTGAACAGTAGTAATAAAGACATGCTTGCTTGTTGTGGCTGCTTTGTCATGCTACATTCGACATGCTGCTATAATAGTGCTTTGGTGCTCCCTATGTCCATAAAATAAACTAGGTGGTTGAATTATGTACAATCTAAGTTTTCCAACGATGTCTAACATGTCTATATTGGTAAACATTTTACCAGTGTAATTTTCATGCATTCTGAGTTATTAAATGTAAACGCTTTAAAAACTGTGGGTTTAGAGAGGATAAACTGTCTGATTTATCAGGAAAATAATTATCTAACAATTCTGGTTCAATCATACACCCTTAACATTTTATCAATAAATTGTAAATCCATATTTTATAAAAGGAAAAAAAGTAGAACAGTCACTGGAAGGCTACACAGAGGGATTTTCCCCACACATTTTCATGAAAGAACATACATTTTTGATCCACAAAATCAATTTTATTTCACTAAGACCAGGATAGTATTTTTTTTAAACACCAACATATTTGTCAAGAAAGGGAGTTGGATGGCTGTGGTAAAACAAAATGAGAATGAAACTCACTGTAAAAAAAAGACAAAAATACCAACATGGATGAGCAATGTTGTCAACAACACCAGTAAGGTTAAAATTACTGTATTTAATAATTGAAATAAAGAAAAAAAATATATGTATGATGTTTTTCTTAAGGGCACAGTTTTACAAAGCCTCACATCACACCAAAATTCTTTTTATTCAATCCCGGAACACAATATGATGGGTACTAGGTGGAAAAAGGTGAAAGCAATACTCTTGGTTTTAAGGGAATAGATCCAGAAGAAATTTGTATACAGCCTTCTATCACTACTAATAATGTACTGGTTATATGTTCAGAAACACCTTACTGTGATTGCTTATTCTACAAAAAAGGGCATCAAGACTGATGTGATTGCATATTCTAATAGTACAGCAAAACAAAATGCAAAAAAAATGACAACATATAAAAACAGCTCTGCAGTGTCAAAATTTTGAACATATTGTTGAACAGTAAATGTTCAGAATTATAGATCTGAGTTATATTTAAAGAAAAATAAGTTATTATTACTAATGCGGTGAGAAGAGCTCCACAGTAGTCTTGAGAGCAGGGAGATGATAAATTGATTTTGACATCATAAGAGGCAGTAAGTGGCTTCTGCTGGGTGTCTTTGAACCACACTTGAAACCAATAAAATATCGAATGTTTTGAATCAGCCTTTCAAAAGCTACAGTATTAAATAAAGAAAGAGTGCCTCAACTTTGGAGTTTGAATTGTTTAAACTCTCAAACTTTGGGGTTATCATTTTTGGGACACAAATAGTTATATTGTTAAAATATAAAGCATTTCATCTGATGATATTTTCTATTGGACAGTCTCACTATAAAATAGGTATTCTTTTCAAATATTTCATGTCTGAAATATATGCACTTCCTTTCCAAATTATGTTGGCAATCCGCCCACACAAATACTTTAGTCAGTATTTTAGTCATGTTAATACTCTACAAAGGACAGGCCTGGAATACACAGTTTCAAAGGTCAAAATCCTTTTTTATCTAGTTATCTTCATTTGGTGGAACAAGCTGTTCCCCACTTAACCAGAGGGTGGCAGCAGTGACTATTTAGAGCCTAAGACTCAAAAAGCACCAGACTCAAAAAGCCCTGAGGCATTTTACTGAAGACAAATACACAAAAAAAGAAACGTTGTTGGTTTGTTAGTAGGATCAGTTGAAAACTTATGAACATATTTCATGGATTTTTTATTTTTTTTACCAGAGATGTGCCAAGGAAAAAATAAAATATACATTGGTAATGATCGATATCATGTGCAATCTGTCACAATTTGAGGTAACATTTGCTTCTTCGCAGTAGGGGTGTAAATAATAATAGTTTTGTATCGATGGATCGATCCAACAGCCGACGATCCGATACATCGACACGTCCGCAAGAGAATCGATTCATGTTTTTTTTTTCCTACGGTCTATTTTTATCCATTTGCTCCTGGGCGTAATTCTCCCTCCTGTGCTGCGGTGGTGCTAAATCTATTTTGCCCTCTTAACTTGCTTCCTAGTTATACTCTTACAGCAGTGTGTTGCGGTAAGCTTGACACAGACTTTTTTAAATTAAGCTCAATATTGAAGCGTGGTCTGCACTACACGCTGTGGGTCTAGATACGGCCGAGGCGGCGAGGAAGTGGGGGCGAGTTGAGTCCAACAACGGAGGGACGTGAGGGCCAAATTGAGTGGAGATCCAGGTGGAAAAAGGGTCCCAGCGTTCTCGCGCACCTCACTCTTCTAGCAGGTCAAACTTTACGAGTTGTTTTCCGCAATTTTGGTCATAAGAACAAAACAAGCCGGCATCCTGTCTGCGGCGCTGTTTGTGGTCCGCTACAATTTGGGAGAGGTGCAGCGGAGCATCTCTCAAGGGGGCGGGGACGTCTGGAGCCGAGGTATTGCATTGCACTCATTGCACTTATTTTGTGTAGTATTTTTTGATGCAACTTTTCTACTTCTGTTATTTGCTGTTGTTTCTAAAAAAAAATAATACATAACGATATTACAGCTTTCATTGATTTATTTCAAACTTGAAACTTTGTTTAGCCTGTAAGGTGTAAAAAAAAAAAATAATAAAATAAATAATTAACCGAATAATCGATTAATCGAATCGTGGTGTATTCTTGAGTATCGAAAATAATCGAATCGCTGGGTCAGGAAATCGATACTGAATCGAATCGCCATGATGGATGTGATTTACACCCCTACTTCGCAGTGGTGTGCACTCTCTGAGTGCTTTCCTACCTTCTCTTTTGTAATTGTCTGACAGAGAATTAATGCTAATACTCAGTGTTGGGAAGTTTTCTTAAAAATGTAACTTGTAATAATTATAAGTTACTTCTCCAAATAAGTAACTGAGTTAGTAACCAAGTTAATGCACATTCAAAGTTACTAGTTAATAGTCAAAGTAACTATGCAGTTAACTTTTATGGTATATAATGTTAAATCATTTAAATACCTTTCCATCTGAACGTGAAATATAACTAGATGTTCAACTATGAAATATAAGAGGTTTGAAATTAATTAATTGTTTTAATGATTAATAAAGCAAATGTATATCTAAAAACATTGTAAAACAATTTGTGCCATTTTGGTGTGTGTGTTGGGAAAACTGAGTTTTAATATAATCATGAGGATGTGATTATGGTATTTGTTTAAAATAAAAGCACTAAAGCAAATTACATGTTTTAGATCTTTATACTTTTCCCAATGACAGCCTTTAAATTGCTTTTAAAAAAAGATAAATGAACAGAATTTTTTTTTCAAGCAATTTAACGTGAACAAAAATGTACTTTACAATCAAATCTGGCAAGGTTGCAAAATTAAAAATTCAGTAATACTGACAGGAAAGAGCAAAATGTGGGCCACCAGCTATCAATCAATGTTGAAATGGTGTGTGGAGCTTCTTTAGATCAGAGCTTCTTCCAAACAATGTAGATTAAGTCTTTGTTTCCCCGACATAATGATCAAATCACAGACAAATAGGGCCTTTGACTTTTGAGGCGTCATATATGCCACTATCTGAGCTCCTCTTAGCCAACTGGTGTCACTTACTGTATGTGTAGCTCAGCTCCGTGCTGGTCCTTGCTACATGAATCTCAGCAGTGCAGAGACTCGGTCAGGGTTGCGGTGTGCTCCTGTTCCTGCTCCTGCCTTGCTTAAGCAAAAGGAGGGTGGAGAACAAGGTACCTATTGGGATCAATAGGGGAGCTGGTTCCCTAGAAGAAACTAGTTCCTGAGTATCTGTGAAGGTTCTCAGTCATTCAGATCATGGTCAATCCGTTTAGGTAACTGGACGTGAAGTGTTCTAGAAGATGTTTCACCTCCTATCCAAGAGGCTTCTTTAGTTCTAACTAGCTGTGGGGAGCACCGAGATTAATTTATACTGTAGGACCTACAGTGTAGGTATTACGAAGAATTAGGGGAAAATAAAAGGTGGCTCTGATCCCTCCAACTGGATAGACCATAGAGGTCACCTGAGGGGTGTTAATGGTCTTTAGGGGGTTCTGATGGATTGTAAACTCCCACGTCAGAGTGGTTTTGGTCACATTCCTCATTGATAGGGGCAGTAAAGTGCTTTGTAAGTACATGTAGATGACAGGTTATGTCTGAGACCCCCTACTCTATTGAGAAATTGTTTTTCCAGATTCCCAAAGATAGCTTCCTTAACTCCTCTTTCAATCCATCTGTCTTCCTTGGCAAGAATATGGATATTTTTGTCCTCGAATGAGTGTCCTTAAGCCTTCAGGTGTAGATGAACAGCTGAGAGGTGCACAGGAATCTGGTGCTGGTTAACAGCTTTTGCAACAGCCAACCTAGCTTCCAGTGTGAATCGAAGAAATGTTTGAAAGCTGTTTTTTCCTCGATGTACTGTTGAGAGGACAGACATTTCAACAGTCATGTCAGCTTCACTTCTTTCTAGATTTCCAGAAGTTTTGCATGTAGGTGTAGATACCTCTATTTAAGGATCTGTAAGCAACTCTAAAGACAGACACACTCTGTAACATATGCACATGATAGTGTAGCATTTAGTATTTATATTAAGTGCTGAAACAGTCCATGAAATGGTGGTTTGTTTGAATGTCAGCAGGGATTATACAGTCATGGCCAAAAGTATTGAGAATGATACAAATATTATATTTTCACATGATCTGCTGCCCTCTGGTTTTCATGTGTGTATGTCAGATGTTGTCATCACATACAGAAATACAATGAAATACAATCATATTATAAGTAACAAAAGCTTTTAAAGACAGTTAGAATGAGTTAATGCAGCAAGTCAGTATTTACAGTGTTGACCCCTCTTCTTCAGGACCTCTGCAATTCTCCCATGCATGCTCTCAATCAACTTCTGGACCAAATCCTGACTGATAGCAGTCCATTCTTGCACAATCAATGCTTTCATTTTGTCAGAATTCCTAGGTTTTCATTTGTTCACCCATCTCTTGATGATTGACCACAAGTTTTCAATGGGATTTAGATTTAGGGAGCTTCCAGGCCATTCCTGAGCAAGCTCTGCACTGCTAGTAGCCAGATCCCGCAGCTGAAACACTTTTAAGAGACAGTCCTGGCGCTTGTTGGTCTTTCTTGGGCACCCTGGAGCCTTTTTGGCAACAATGGAACCTCTCTCCTTGAAGTTCTTGATGATGAGATAGATTGTTGACTGAGGTGCAATCTTTCTAGCTGCAATTCTCTTTCCTGTTAGGCCATTTTTGTGCAGTCCAATGATGACTGCACATGTGTCTTTAGAGATAACCATGGTTCACAGTGGAGAAGCAATGATACCAAGCACCAGCATCTTTTTAAAGTGTCCAGTGGTGTCATTCTTACTTAATCATGACAGATGTTATCATACAGTTTTCCATTTTAGTTATTTATATGTACCAGTCCATTTTTTGGGTTGACTGGCGACTTCACAAAGACACATTCAGCTGTCTGCAATGGCAGTAAAGTATTCAATCTTTCATCTTATGTTGAATATTTCAGTTTTTCCGTACATTTTTCTCGCCAGATTCCACAAAACAAGTTAAGCTTTGAAGTGTAAAAGTATTACTAAGATATGATCTCATGCTGAGTTTCTTGCCTTTTGGCCTCCTGCATACTGAAAAACAAAAATGTTCAAATATGTAAAGCTTAAAGACAAGATCCAAATAGATATGGTCTGTTTCCTCTCTATGCATCAACACCAACTATTTTATCAAAAGGTCATGTCCATGTAATAGTGACTTGTGTTGCAACAGTTTTCAGGTACATGTATATATTTAGGTGTGCATCATTACAAGAGATAAATGCAGTTTAACAACCATATATAGCATTGTAAGATTTATTACTAATTTTAGCCCACTTACTCACACCTGCTTCCCAAATGTATGAATCAGATTAGCTGTCTTCTGAACCTGCATACTAGATGAATGCAAGGCTGTATAAAGTTATGTTTTGTTTGGTTAGTTGTTTTACACTCCATTAAATTAGGTAAAAAAGCATTAGACCCTGGTCCTCCAAGGCATTATTCTTGCCACATGCACCAAGACAACTTTCTGATCTGGGATACAGAAATTTTAAAGAAAATGGTTAAACTAAGTAAAAATAAAGTTTTGAAGAATGTCTCTCCTGATCCACACTCAGATTTACCTGCAGTACCTCTTCGGATCTCCTTGGACCTTTTTACCTCATCGACACTGGATTTGGATTCGCCTTCTGGAAACTCCTGCCTTCCTTTGCCTGCTTGCTTCTACTCGTCAGCCAGCTCAGCAGCCTTCTTTGTTTCGGCCCCTGGAACTCTCTGGGCGGCATTTGCCACGTGCTGTTGGAAATTCTCCAGCTGGATTCCACTCCTTCTTCTGGGCACAGACTGAAGTTTAAAACCAGAGATTCCGGCCTTTACCGCTGTAGCTGATGAGTCGCTGATTTAACATTTAATAATAAATGCTTTTGTGAATCATCTGTCTGCTTGAAATTATGGGTCCACAGTCCACAGAGTCCTGAAAATCAGATCAATAAGTAATATCTGATAAAGCTATTGTCATTTCAGGAGACATTTGGTCAGGTTATTGTAATAACTTATTTATCCATTGAACATGTTGTTTAAGAGATTGTGATTAATAATCATGTTAAGGAAAACTGTAAAAAATCTGCTTTGGAGAAAAATAAATGTTGATGTTACGAATATATAAACAAGACTGCAGAGTCCAATATATATATATATATATTTTAAATGAGATCTTGTAATGAAAGAAATCATAAACATATTGATGTTGGGAACTGGGTTGGTTCCTGTTTGCCTGCTGTTTTCATCTTCATCCACAAGATGGCAACTTGAGCTGCACCTGGATGGGTGTGCCCTCTCTGCACACCTGTTCTTCATCACCTAATCACCCTAGAGCTTAAGAGGACGCAGACTGCCAGCACCTCGTTGCCTAAGTGTTTGCCAGTAATGGTACTCTTAGAATCTTTATTCAACTCATCAACAGGCTCTAATGGAGTTTTCAACAAACCACAACGATTTTGTCTTACAACTTGTCCATCTTCAGTTTTCACTTCAAATGAACGTGGAGCTACTTCCTGCTGAATACTTGCTTTAGTATTCCATCCCTTATCATCCTGAATCCTTACTGGATCATTGTATGACATTGAGGGTAGGATCTTAGCTGATCTGTCATAATGTCTTTTGTTTTACTTTCTGCTTTCGGAACTTGCACTCCAACTTTGACGATTTCTTTACAACTTGTTCATTGCTGTCATAACTCGGCAGAGTTGTGCGAATCTTCTGATTAATCAGAAGTTCAACAGGTGAAAATTCACATTGCAATGGTGATGATCTGTAGCTTAATTAAGCTAAATACAGGTCAGAGTTATTTTCTGCAGCTTTCTTCAGAAGTTTCCATTCGATTGTGCATAATCAGGACTTGATGTTACATACTTAAAATCATACTGTTCTACAAACTTTTAACATTCTCTGCTACTAAAACATGGTCCATTGTCACTGACAAGAATATGTGGAATGCCATGCCTTGCAAAGATTAATTTAGCATGCATTATGACACAATTTGATGACATATTACCTAACAGAGACATCTCCGGATAGTTTGAATAGTAATCAATATCACTAAATAGTCTTTACCTTTAAAATGAAACAAATCCATTCCCACTTTCAGCCATGGTGATGTTGGAATGTCAGTTATTATCATTGGTTCTTTGCTCTGTTTGTTTCTAAATGTCTGACATGTTGCATATTTGCTTATTAGCACCTCAATATCCTTATTCCAGCCAGGCCAGAAATCTGATTTCTATCTCTTCTTTTACACATTTCTATGCCTAAGTGACCCTCATTAATCTGCTGCATTAATCTTATCTCTTGTGGAATCACAATTCTGTTGTTTTTCAATTACAGTCCAGCTTGAACACTGAAAAACTGAACATTAATCTAGTTTGTCCTGTTTGTCTCTGTGTTGCCCTGCGATGGACTGGCGACCTGTCCAGGGTGTACCCCGCCTCTCGCTGGAGATAGGAACCAGCCCCCCTTGCGACCCTGCTTGATAAGCGTAAGAGAAAATGGATGGATGAATGAACATATTGGCCATCCTTCATCCATATTCTGTATGACCAGCTGTAGCTCTGTATCATTAGCTGTGGTCTCAACTATATGCAAACTTTCCATCTGACAAAGGCAACACAGTGGACACCCTATTCACATGACACTGAATATCCTATTGAGCTGAACTCACTGTTTGTAGGGGCTCTAGACAGAGCATCAGCAAGAATCAGATGTTTTCCTGGAGTGCAGATCAGTGTAAAGTCATACCTCTGCATCTTCATCATAAACCTCTGAATCCTCTCTAACATCTCATTCAGATGTTTTTTTTGGGGGCAACCAAGGATCGATGATTTGTTTCAGCTAAAAAAGATAGCAGGCATGATACATAGTTATGAAACCGTTTTAGTCCATAAGCCAGCCCCAAACATTCTTTTTCTATTTGATTGATTTTGCATTCAGCTTTTGTCATGGCTCTGGACTCATAAGCCAGTGGCTCCTAATGTTCATTCTCAGCCTGAAGAAGAACTGCTCCAATCCCATCTTTTGAGGCATCCGTAGACAGTTTTATTTTCTTAGTTGGATCGTAGAAGGTGAGCACCTGTTACGTAATCAGATATTTTTATATTTTTTTAAATTCCTTCCACTCTTGTTCATGAAGTTATATCCACTGGAACTAACTATCGTTGTACAGGATACTGCAAATGTTTGTCGTCTTTGCACTCAAATTGGGAATGACTTTCCTATAAAATCAATCATCCTGATTATGCCCAGGAGACATATTTTGTCCACAGGCGGTGGTATATTCAAGATGGCTTGTATTTTATCTTTATCTGGTTGAACACATTTGGAAGATAGTTTGTCTCCAAGAAACATCATTTCTTTAACGCCAAATGCCACAGACTCTTTTATGCTTTCACATTAAAGCCATTATCGCCACCTAGTGGACCTGAACATAATTCAGACATCACAGACCTAGCTCTGAATCCTCTCTCCTCGGGATACCGTGAATCTACACCCACTGGCTGCCCAAGTTCCACCTTCAGCTCCTCAGTGAAATCCCAGGCAGTTCCTGGATTCTCTAGCTGGCAGTCGGATCGCTTCTCCCTCCTCCTCCATGCCTGAGCTTACCTGTCTGCCCTGTACCGCATCCTCCATAAAATTAACCTGAGCTCACTTGGTCAAAAAACTCCCCCCTGGAACTTGGACACCCACAAAGGAACCAAACCATAACCTACATCCTCCTCCCTTCTGGATGAAGGAAGACCTCAAGCCAAGTAAGATCTGTTCATTTATCTCCTTTTTAAGTTACAGCAACAGACAGCCTCAAAGCTCTGCTCAGCAGTGTGCCGACTTCACCGTGAAACCCCTTGGGCCAAGAACCAGTTCCAATCTCTGAAAGTTTTTTAACTGTTAAACCTTATTTATCGGCTATCTGTTGTCCTTTGTTTCTGCATGTAGTTTAGGAAACTGGAAACCAGCATGACAATTGAATGCATATACAGTGTCTAAATGCTGTCAAAACACAATCCAATTCTTAGATAGAACTTAGATATCTGTCATTCATATCTTTAAAAAAAAAAGTTATTATAGTTATTGGTGCCATAATAGTGATTTACTTTGCAACAAAGAGGCTAGTAGATAAGAGACTATCACTGGATCACTGATTTGTAGGTTAATACAACTGAAGGAATGCCAATGCCCATCCAATGTCCCCCAATGCTTGTTTGCTCACACCTCATACCCCATAAATTTTCAAAACTTTATCTTTCACTGAATGAAATTACCTTTGTTTTAGTGCTGTATTGCAGTTGTGACATCTGCTGGAGCAATAATCGCCTGTTTTTATTAAATCGTTCTGGTAGAGAGGCTACCCCGCACTGCTGCATTATTCATACTCTGCCAAAGAAACAAGGGAATCAGAGGTCCCGACCATCACATTGATGACATGCAAAGTCAGAGGGAAAGACTGTGTACCGATTACATTCGCTGTCAGTGGTGCTTTCCCAGCTGCTCTGATCAGCTTGCATACAAGATTCACGAACAAGACTGAAACAGTTGTTGTAGCTACGGAATATAGGCATTGTTAGATCTGTTCATACAGATCGTAAATTGGTGCATAAATGTATACTGAATCAGCAGCAATCTGCACCTAAAATTGTGAATGTAAATTTGATTTACATCTTGGATTTCCAAAAAAACAAATTCACTTTATCTTGTTTCATCTAAGGTTTCCCGTTGTTGTTGCAGTTTTCTTAGAAGTTCATTAAAGCAATGCATCATGTTCCCAGCTCACAGTTTCCCCTTCACAAAGAGCGAAAAATATTTGAAACTATAAACATCAGTCACAGTGAAACAAACCTTAAAGGCTCTGTCAGAGACAAATTTAACCAGCAGCCTGAATAAAATATGTACATCTACAACACTTTAATAATTACATAATTCATGCTTTCTGTTATGGGGAGAGTTATGACAAAAAATGCATAAAGATTTTCCAATATCACATTTCAGAATTTTAGGCCTTAGAGTTGTATTCAGGTTTGCTACTAAAATGAATATCACTGAGCTTTCTGTAATAAAAGACACTGAACTGAATCATTGCATTAGGGAGGGTTTCACACTTGCAATATAGCTTTTAAATTAAGTTAACTAATACTTGCAATAAAATATTTAAGAAAATGTCTATGTATGCTGATGTCGGAAGACTGGCTTTGGTTTGCATAAATTAACAAGCCTGACTGTGTGAGTTCCTGTGTTGACTCTATGTGATTGAGCCGAGGATGTCAGTGCACTTCCCTGGTAGCTTTCTCCATTTGTCACCATCTTGAGCCATGGGATGACGGGCACCAGTCGGACCCGAGAGCTCCTGTCTGTCTCGCTGTAATCCTGCTCTTAGCATGTGTAGGCACGTCTATGGCTCCCAAGTACACCCATCTCATAGAAACTAATCCTTTTATCCCTTGCTGTGTGTCGACCCCAAAAGCATTTAGAGATGTGAGCTGCAGAGCCACACAATGTCAAGTGTGGCCCTCATCACCCAAGAATCGATACACTGAAAGTAATTTGGAATGCCTAAGGCCGGAGAACAACCTTTTGCTTATGTGGGAAGAAATGTGCCACCAACTCATCTTATCAAAAATGAAATTAATCATATGGCTAAAGACAGACAATATATGACCAAGATTCTGGATGAACACACTCAAGGTAAACTTTCAAAATTCAGAAATTGTTTAACCACGCAATTAGAAAGATAAATACATTTTGACTAAGTTGCAACAATACTGAGAAGTCACAGTTTGGTTCAATACTTTAGTATCACACATTGGTATTTTTTTTATTAAAAATGGTTTTCCTTGCACTTTCTTAAATATAATTTATTGAAATTAATTACTAACTCTTTTTATTTTCATTCTAGGAGCACAGTTTTTTTATTAAATCCCTTGAAAGAGCAAAAAAATAAGTCAGTAAAAAATGTATTTGCTGGAAAAATTACCCATCTTCTGTGAAAAGAAGATGGGTGCATCCTCCAAAATAAAAGCTATCCCATACCTGCCTTCTGGGGCATATTCCTAGAAGCAAATTAAACAAAAACTCAGGTCCTTATAAAATGACCCACTTAATCAGCTACCCCTCACCCTAATCTTTAGAAGTGCCAACACTTAGCTGCATACATGTATACAGCAAAGTTATGAATGAAAAATTGATAAATTCCTAGATATTTATCAAACAGTGTTATACAGATTTTAAACATTTAAAATGTATCAACTAAAAGGTATCAACTATATACAAAACTGTATCATGTGGGGATCCCTGTCCCTATTGGTAGAATATAAAACAAACCCACCTTATCCCTAACATGAAAACAATTAAGGAACCCTTATATTCTCACTAGCATAATAAACAAAAATGCAGGTCCTTATAGAGTCTACACTTCACACTCATCTGTTTGAGTTCCAGCAATTAGCTGCATGTAAAACATAAATGTAAGTAAAAGGCCCACTTTCAAATGAACCAAAAGTCTGCTCATTTATTTTTTTATTTTTATGTCTTTCCTGCACTACTGGCTCCTCATTGTGTACAGTAGGCTGACAGGAAAGAGGGAACTAGAGAGGGGGAGAGACATGCGGCAAAGGATCACAGGTCGGATTCGAAGTCATCCGTGCTAAGCACAGTGCCAATAAAGCGCACCCCCAAAAGTCTGTTTACTAAAAATTTATATTTTACTTGAGAAAATTTTGGATGTTGACATTTTCTGCTGACAGCATACACTTGCTTGCTGTGACAATGTCACCCAGGGCCACTGGAAATACTTTTGAATGGGGGTGCTGGGTAAATGTTTTTGTTTTTTGGACTAAAGACCTATGATAGGACCTTAGGCCTATTTAAAATTAAATAAAAATAAATAATTAAATAAAATAGATTGATTTTCACTACTTTATTGTCATTTATACTTCAGTGCACGCAACCACGGTCAACAACTAACAGACATCAGCAGTTCTCAGGTGAATATTTATGCGCTATTAAATAAACTATGAAGGTTTAGTTTTGTTAGAAAACTATGCATTGTTAGAGTGAATTTGAAGTTGTAGAGAAAGCTAATAAATTAAGACTGGTTTAGTGGCAGTACAATGATCTATAGTGTAGTTATTGCTCATTTTATACTTATTCTAATAATGCAAAATGTGAAAGTGTAGATATTACTTATCTAAGTGATCAAGCTTTAATATAATGTAAGCCTCTTATCTAAATCGACTTGATTTATAGAGAAAGAGGATAAGTGAGAACAGCTACACATGAAATTAATTTGATAATAATCCACCTCTCCTTGGTGACGCTGTTGAATATTTCTCTATGATTTTTTCCTGGTATTGCAACTTGCAGACGGTCCCTAAGCCTTTGCACACAAGCAAACCCTGCATAGAGTTTAGTGCAATTCTCCCAGCACAGTCGGATTCTCGTTTTGAATAAAATGTGGTTGTAGCTCACTGTCTACCTTACTGTGGTTGGGGAGAGATGTCGGTTTTGTAGCAGAAATGATCCGCCTTTGAGTTATTGATCCGGAGAAGTAGAAATTGTGAATATCTTTATAAGGCTAGTTTAAACTGCAGGCCTTGATGCTCAGTTCTGATTATTTTGTGAAATCCGATTCTTTTTGCGTTAGTGTTCACATTTCCAAATATATCCGACTTGTATGTGATCTCCTGTGTGAACTGCAGTCATACAACATAAGTGTCCTGCATGCACATTAGATGACGCAATGACGTTGCGGGCCAGCTCTGTGTTTACGGAAGTAAACATGGATGGTAGTGCTGGCGCGCATCTAGCGATCTTTTCCAACCATAAAAACTCAATCTTTTCAATATTTTTAAACATAAATACTGCTTTCCACATCATCGTCCGTCATGGTTGTTGTTTTTCTTGCCGCTTCTGTGTAGCCAAACGCAGAATTGTGACCTTTGTATTAACGACGTTCAGGTCAAATTTAACCGAACTGGCCGTTCAGACACAGGTCGCATTTGGAAAGATCAGATTCGTATCATATTCAGGACCACATAGCCAAGTGGCCTGGGTTGCATTGGAAAAAATTGGATCTGTGTTGTTCAGACTGCCATGAAAAGATCAGATCCAAGTCGCAAAAAAATCGGATTTGGGTTACTTCAGGCTGCAATGTGAACGAAGCCTACCTTTACCGAAGTATACGACGGCTTGGTCTTCGGAAGGCAACATGGCAGTAGGCCATATGTATTTTCGGTTGGTACAGACTGATCAAGCAGGCAGCGCCCCCTGCTGTCCCATCAAGGATACTACCCACAAGTCAAAGATAATTTTTACCGGTGTGAGAAGGCAGTCTGATAACCTAAACAAGTTAATCTTCTCCTCTGCCACTTCGGCTACAGACCTGGTCTTTAGCTCTTGTGTCATGAACCGAGGACAGAGGGACCCAATAATATTCAAGGAGAGACAGTCAGTAGGAAAGTTCAAAGCGTTTATTAAATAAACAAACAAAACAAAAGTGGAGCTGTGCTTGCGGACACTGCAGGATGGGGAGCGGGGCACCACCCAATCACAGACACTCTGCAGGAGAAACACAGGTAAGTGACCACGATCATCTGACAAAGAATGATTATCTGAGTTGTCCACTTACCTGGTTTAACAGTCCAGTCCTAGAATGTCCCCAGGTGCTGCAGTCCCAGAGAACATGCTGGAAGCCCATCCTGGTCAGGGATCCAGAACAGACAGGAACAGACAGGGACCGGATCCAGATCAGGCAGGAACAGAACAGGTAGCAGGATCCAGACTTCCAGGAATCCACATACTCCCAGGAGGGTTCAGAGTCTGACAGGGTCCGAAAGCATGACTAGGTGGTCACACACAGGAGCAGACAGGATCAGGTGCAGAGGAGCAGGCTCAGTGGAAGAGGGTAGCCGAGACAGGACGTGGAACCAGAACTTGATGCAGGACTTTAAACTGGTCTCCTCCCTGGAGCCAGGCTGACTGAGATAAAAACTGAACCTCCCCACATATAGAGCTTAAAACCCAGCGGACTCCGTGGGGGAGGAACAGTGGACGATCAGGAGATGAGACAAACACAAAAACCTTGTTCCACCAGCCGTCAGGATCCAGGACATGAACCATGAAATAAAACTGAACAGACAGACTGACAGAAAACAAATAATGATCTGGTCCTGAATGCTCAGGCTGAACTGAATATAAACCAGAGGAAACAGGTGAGAGGAATAAATTATAATTGAGGCAGGGAGGGAAAAAGACAGGTGAAAGGAATGACTAATTAAGGGAGAGCAAACCGGCCAGATGATGACATCTTGTGCATAAACAGTTCTCCAAACAACTCTTTTATAGCTGACTTCTTGACTCTGGTGGAAATGCTGATGGTAAATCTGAGTCTGCTGCTTGTGTCTCTGCAGAGGTGTTTGCTTCTGTGGTGCCAGTGTTGCCAACTCCTAAGTAAGGAAAGTAGATATTGGCTGTGCAATAAGTCGCTGGAAGTCGCTGAATGACGTCATTGCCTAATTTGCATAATCTGCCACATGATGTGGAGTGCATGTTATTGACGTTGTGGGAGAAATAACGTCATTAGAAAGAGACAAAGTGAGCCGGCAGACCAAACCGGAAGAAAGTGCGCATTCAGCGTCTGCTCTGCCGATAATGCAAGCGTAGAAGAAGAAATGTGCTGTTTACCTGTGCAAAGAAAGAAACAACGAAAGAAAAATGTCTGAGGACTTCAGTGTTGAGGAAGAGCATGAGTTCTTTGCCGAGCTGAATGCGCTGGTTTGGTCTGCCGGCTTCCGTAGAATCGTGAGCGCGCATGGGGGCGCTATTAGGAAATCCTATACACTACTGTTTAGGCTCTAAAACGTTCTAAATGACTTCGTTTCGAGTAGATTCTGGATGCTACCCACTCAGGACACTTGGATTACATTGGACGAGCAGTATGGAGGAATATTGACACGTTTTTGTGGACTTTTATGGACCTTTCTGTCTCGGGCGCCATAGACCTCCATTATTTGAATGTCAGCAGACAGCAAGAAGCCTCCCAGATCTCCAGATGCATTTGAGATATCAAAAAAGTACTCCAGAGTTTTGTTCAGCATGGGGGTGAGTAGAAAATGAAGGCTAATCATGTTTTGGGTGTACTATTCCTTTAAGAATCTAAATGGAAAAAAGACTACAAAGAATCAATGAAAATAATTCAATTCAATTCAGTTTATTTATATAGCGCCAAATTCACAACACATGTCATCTCAAGGCACTTTACAGTTCAACCAGATCATACAGTCAAATTGATACAAAGTTTTCTATCTAAGGAAAACCAGTTTATTGCATTGACTCATTGACTCAAATACAATCCCCCACACTAAGCATGCTTGTAGCGACAGTGGAGAGGAAAAACTCCCTTTTAACAGGAAGAAACCTCCAGCAGAACCAGGCTCAGTGTGAGCGGCCATCTGCCGAGGCCGACTGGGGTTCAAGGAGACAGAAGCAGAGATACAAAAAGCAGCTGTAAAAGGCGGCCCCGTCCAGGAAACACACAGCCAGGCAGATGAGCTCCAAGGCAGCTCCCATGCCAGAGGACGAAGAGAGCACATCCACTCAGTCACGGTCAGAGAAACAGGACCACACTGGAAAACAGGCCGATCTCCAACATCTATTAACAAGGGTGTTGATAGAAGCAGCACAGCTGATGTTTTTTTCCAGGATGACGTCACAGCCAAACAGGAACAGACGAGGCAAAGCTACTCTGAGGAAAAGCAGAGAGAGCAGAAGGTTAGAGATTGAACTAACAGATTCTGCAGAATAGGAGAACAGAGAGAGAATGAAGCAGAATGATGAAATGGGGGTCCCTATGTCCTCCAAAAGTCTAAGCCTATAGCAGCATAACTATAGAGATAGCTCAGGATAACCTGAGCCACCCTAACTATAAGCTTTATCAAAAATGAAAGTTTTAAGCCTAGCCTTAAAAGTAGACAGGGTGTCTGCCTCACGGACTAAAACTGGTAGTTGGTTCCACAGGAGAGGAGCCTGATAACTAAAAGATCTGCCTCCCATTCTACTTTTAGAAATTCTAGGAACCACTAGTAAACCTGCAGATTGAGAGCGAAGTGCTCTGTTAGGAACATAAGGAACAATCAGATCTCTGATATAAGATGGAGCTTGGCCATTTAAGGCTTTATATGTGAGAAGGAGGATTTTAAATTCTATTCTTGATTTAACAGGAAGCCAATGAAGAGAAGCCAGGATAGGAGAGATATGATCTCTCTTTTTCATTTTCATTAGAACTCTGGCTGCAGCATTTTGGATCAGCTGAAGGCTTTTAACTACAGTTTGTGGACTTCCTGATAGTAAAGAATTACAATAGTCCAGCCTTGAAGTAACAAATGCATGGACTAGTTTCTCAGCATCACCCCTGGAAAGGATATTTCTAATTTTTGCAATGTTCCTCAGATGAAAGAAGGAAATTCTAGAAACCTCTTTGATATGGGATTTAAATGACAGGTCCTGATCAAAAATAACACCAAGATTTTTTACTTTATTATCTGAAATCAGTTTAATCCCATCCAAATGAAGTGACTGGCTAATCAGTTTCTTTTTCAGAGACTCTGGTCCAAAGACTATAACTTCTGTTTTGTCTGCATTCAGAAGCAGAAAATTAAGAGTCATCCAGGTTTTTATGTCTTCAAGACATGCCTGTAATCTATGTAATGGGTTAGCTTCATCTGGATTTATAGACAGATATAGCTGGGTATCATCAGCATAACAGTGGAAATTAATCCCATGCTGTCTAATAATTCTACCAATTGGGAGCATGTATAAAGTAAAGAGAATTGGTCCTAGCACTGATCCCTGTGGTACTCCACAGGTAACCTTTGAGCGTGTTGAAGATCTATCATTAACATGAACAAACTGAATTCGATCAGATAGATAAGATTTAAACCAGTCTAGTGCTGTTCCTTTAATTCCAACAAAATATTCAAGTCTTTCTAAAAGAATATTATGGTCAACTGTATCAAATGCAGCACTAAGATCCAACAGGACGAGCACAGATACAAGTCCATTATCTGAGGCCATGAGAATATCATTAGTGACTTTCACCAGAGCTGTTTCAGTGCTATGATGAGCTCTAAAGCCAGACTGAAACTCTTCAAAAAGTTCATTATGGTGGAAGTGATCGCAAACTTGTTTGGCAACTACTTTCTCAAGAATTTTGGATAAGAAAGGAAGATTGGATATAGGTCTATAATTGACCAAGTCATCTGGGTCAAGAGACGGTTTCTTAAGCAGAGGTTTAATTACAGCAATCTTAAAAGCTTTAGGTACATATCCCTGTAACAGAGATAGATTAATCACATCTAAAATGGAGGAGGAGATCAAAGGGAATACCTCCTTAAATAACCTGGTTGGAACTGGATCTAACATACAAGTTGAAGGCTTAGATGAAGACAATAATTTTGCTAATTCAGAGAGTTCAACTGGATCAAAGCAGTCTAAACCCGGTTCAGATTCCATGACTACCTCAGGTACAATCGCGGATAGAGGAGTGCTTATGATCTTATTTTTAATAAGATCAATCTTATTTATAAAGAATCCCATAAAATCATTGCTGCTAAGAGCAGGTGGAATGGACGGTTCAACAGAGCTATGGCTCTGGGTGAGTTTGGCAACTGTATTAAAAAGAAATCTAGGATTATTCTTATTCTCCTCTATTAATGAGGAGAAGTATGCTGCTCTTGCTTTACAAAGGGTCCTCTTATACAGCAGTAAACCATTTTTCCAGACTAGGAAGGACTCTCGCAGGCCTGTGGAGCGATATTTTCTCTCCAGTTTCCTAGCATTTTGCTTCAAAGTACGCAGCTCTGCATTAAACCAAGGAGCAAGCTTTCTATTTTTAACGGTTTTCATTTTCAAAGGAGCTGCGTTGTCTAAGGCAATACGCAGAGAACTAGCAACCCCCTCAACAAAATCATCAACCTGTGAAGGGGAATAAGCTAAGCTTTTGCACTCTGCAGCACTGCTCAGTGACACAGAGCAGAGAGAAAGTGAAGCAGATTCTTTAAAATTTATAACTGCACTATCTGATAAAGATCTACTAAAATTGAACCTTCTTTTGGGGGAGGAGAACTCTGTTAAAGTAATCCTGAAGGTTATTAGAAAGTGGTCAGAGAGGACAGGGTTGTGAGGAAATACTGTTATTTCTTCACATTCTATGCCGTATGTCAGCACAAGATCCAAAGTATGAAGATGAGAATGCGTGGGACTATTCACATTTTGAACAAAGCCAATAGTGTCTAAGATAGCATTAAAGGCTGCTCTTAAGCTATCGCCTTCAATGTCAGCATGGATGTTAAAATCTCCCACTATGATGACCCTGTCAGTATTTAATACCAAATCAGAAAGGAACTCTGAAAACTCATCTAAAAATTCAGAGTAAGGACCTGGTGGACGATACAAAGTTACAAAAAGAAGAGGTTTTCTTGCCTTGAAATTTGGATCAGGGAAATTAAGGGTTAAATGTTCAAAAGAGTTGTAGGAATTAATTGTTTTGGGAGTAATCAGTAAGTCAGACTCGAAGATTGTTGCTACTCCTCCTCCTCGCCCAGAACTTCTGGGGATGTGAAAATTTAAATAGCTTGAAGGAGTTGCCTCATTTATGCTCACATAATCCTCTTGCTGCAGCCAGGTTTCTGTAAGGCAAAACAAGTCAATGTGATTATCACAAATCAAGTCATTAACTAGTAGACTTTTAGAGGAAAACGATCTTATGTTAAACAGACCGCATTTAATTGTTTTAACTTTTTCCCCAATTGGAGTTATTTTGATTTTAATTAGATTATCATGATTTACTCCTTTGGGAATCTTTGCTAATTTATTAGATTTTGGTCGTGGGCAAGACACTGTCTGGATGGAGTAAAGAGTGGGTAACAGTAGAGAAGCTGCAGAGATGTGTGTTAAACTACAACTCTGCTTCCTGGTCTGCACCCTGGGTGGTCAGGGTTTTGGAGGACTAATAAATGTGGCCAGATTCCTAGAAAGAAGAGCTGCACCATCCAAAGTGGGATGGATGCCGTCTCTCCGAATCAGACCAGGCTTTCCCCAAAAGGATTGCCAATTATTAATGTAGCCCACGTTGTTTTCAGGGCACCACCTAGACAACCAGCGATTGAATGACGACATGCGGCTAAACATGTCATCACTGGTCAGATCAGGGAGGGGACCAGAGAAAATTACGGAGTCCGACATTTTTTTGGCAAACTTACACACCGAAGCAACACTAATTTTAGTGACCTCCGATCGGCGTAACCGGGTGTCATTACCACCAGCGTGAATAACAATCTTACTGTATTTAACCTTATCCTTAGCCAGTAGTTTCAGGTAGGATTTGATGTCGCCCGTTCTGGCCCCCGGCAAACATTTGACTATGGTCCCTGGTGTCTCTAATGCCACGTTTCTGACTATGGAGCTGCCAATCACCAGAGTGGGCTTCTCAGTGGGTGTGTCACTGAGTGGGGAAAACCGGTTAGAAACGTGAACGGGTTGGTGGTGACCAGTGGGCAGAGATCCACGACTACGCTTTCTGCGTACAGTTACCCAATCGCCTGGCTGCTCAGGCACTTTTGGAGGACAGCTACGTGGGGGGCCTACTTCAACAGCCTGAAGCCTGGATTCTAACTCCGACACCCTCGCCTCCAAAGCTACAAAAATACTACACTTATTACACATCCCATTATCACTAAAGGAGGCAGAGGAATAACTGAACATCTGACACAGAGAGCAGGAGAGAGGAGAGGAAGAAGGAAGAGTTGGAAAAGAGTCAAGGGAGGGAGAGAGAGAAGCCATAGCAATGCTAAGCTAGCGCTAGCCTAGGCTAGCTACTTCTTGCTATCAGAAATAAAACCGTGTGAAACTGACAAGTGCTCAGTAGAAAAGTGCAGCAGAAGGTGCTATGTTTTAAAGTAGTCAGTTAGAGTTACTTAGATACAGAGATATCACAGAGAAAATAACTTAACTTCAGATGGAGATCCTCTGAACAGCTGCACACTCAGTTGCACACTCAGTTAATCCAAACAGGAAGTGAACAGGTCCAAACAGCTATAAATACCAAATAATGGTTATTTTTGTTTTTTTTTAACTAATAAGATTTCCCTCCACACACACACAGGCTGTGCTTGCCTGCTCACAGAAAGAGTGGGTCATCGTCATGTTGGTCAAGGCTCTCTATGGCAGGTTCAGCAACTAAGGGAGCTAATTCCAGCGTGATCAACCTGCGCTGTCCATACCGGAGCATGTTCATTTGCAGTCTGGACGCTGAGGGTAAACATGCAGTGGCTCTGACTGCAGCGCTGAGAGGGACTCCTGCGGAAGCGGGAGAGCGGGTTGGAACGGGGGAGGCGCCCCACGGCAGCACCTGCCGCTGGAGGACAAGATTAGGAGGGATAGGTGCTTTCATGTAAGAGTCTCCAAAAGCCACCACTGACACCAGAAAAGTCGCTAGATTTGTCGCTTGCCACTTTTTTGGAAAGAGTCGCTGGAGTGGTCTGAAAAGTCGCTAAATATAGTGAAAAAGTCGCTGAGATGGCAACACTGTGTGGCGCTTGTGGTTTGGTCATGGAGAAATATTAACAAAACTATTAGCTATTTGTTTCAACAATATTTACAACTTAGACAGCTGCAAAATTCAAATATGATTCAGAATTAATAAAAGGATACCTACTTGTTTAATTCTCTCCACACTCTCTGTGGACTCTTTTGAGTTGCCTCATCCAAGTGTCCCAGAGACCTGAATCAAGTATCTAAGGTGGTACATTTGGGTAAGTCATTTTAAAGTGCAGGATCTGTGCATCTCTGCTCCAGCTCATTCCTAATGGCTTCTTTGACATCTCTCATTGTCGGGCTGTCATCATTAGACTTTGCTAATGAGTTCAGGATGTACATTTTAAGTGGCAGAATAGGAAATGGAGGCTGTTGGAGATGATGCTTCACACCTCATGATTGTTTTAGATTTCAGGGTTTTCATGACTCCAACAAGATTTTCAGAAAGTGTGTGGTCATCATGAGAGACTGGAGTGTCGTCGGCCATTTCAGCATACATAGCAGCTGTTTTTTGATGGTATCTTTCCATCATATCATGGAAGAAGTTCCACCTACTTGGAAGCTGCTGCTTTGCCTTTAGACTTAGACAGATTTAATTGTTATTTTGTACACACAGAGTGTATACAAAAAAATGAAATTTCTTTCAGTACAGCTCTCATGACATCTTCATTTCTGAAGTGCAGCAACGATAAAATGTTAAACATGGTGATCGAATGTAAACATAAGATTGGTATATGATTTACAGTCTTTCCGACATTCAGTGCTTTTTTTCCATTTTATTCAACATTTAGCAGCAGCAATTTTACACAGCTACGGCTGTGCTTTTTTGAAAGAATGTGACCATTTTACTAGTCTTTGCTAGGAGGTATAAAACATTCTGCACTTCTATTCCTTTCTGAGCAACTAGAATAATTGAATGTGTAAAGCATACAGTTTGTGGCCTCAACCCAGATGCTGCAATAGCATTACCCATGATCCTGGATTGTCAGTTATCACAGGTATAGTTGCATTTTATCGTATTAACTTCCAATATTTCACAGCTTCTGAAAGAACTTTAGCTAAGTCGTCGGAGGAGTGACTGTTAATGAGGTGTGTCTGCAAACTGCTTTTCATCTGCCATTCAGGATCAACAGCTATGTGAATTTCTGGACGTCGCTGTCATACTCTGTGGTCTAGATGGAGGTCTGTTTTTCTTTCTCTCCCTCCTCTGCAGGGCTGGACAGGCAGGTGAGTTCCATCAGAGCTAATTACCAGCCGTCATAAGGATCTGAAACCATGAGGAGGGCTTCATTTTGTTTACGCTTCAGCGTGGTACAGACAAAAACCTTGTTAACCCTATTTTGTGTGAGACCTTATCCTAACCTCGTCCTTGTCATTTCCTTCTAGAAAACCATCCAGTGAAAGACCTGGAAACCCACGCCTGGGATCAGAATCAGAAAGACTCCTGGAAGCATTCTTATACCAGAGAAGAACCCCAGATCCATCAATCAGCCCTCCTGCCTGTGCTCACCTGCAGGTCCACCCTCCAACAAACCCACATAGAGATAGAATCTGGATTTGCACCAACAACCCGGACAGCTGAACAGCACTTCTCCCCCCAGACCAAGCCCAAGCCATCACCTCAGTAAGTTTACCATCCAAACATAAATTTCACAAATCCCAAAGCTCAAGTTTTTCACCATCCTCCCTATCTTTCCCAGCAGAGGTCACAAGATGCCGAACCAGCTGGTATTCAATCATGTTTCTCTCCATTTTTTCGATAAACTTTTTTCTAAATATACCAACTGTCTCAGTTATTGCACCAATTAAGAGTCACACGTTCAAAATATGACAGAACGAACTGACCAGCCTGACTCTAGGGCACAATTACTAAATGCAGTATCCTATCAGGGTTTACTGCTTGGTCAAACTTTAATTCAGACAATGATCCAATAACAGACACAAGTCATGCAAACAAATAACACCCTAACCCAAGAGTTTCAGGATATGAAGGCCAAGTTAGATTCAAATCCACCAACCTCTGTTTCTTCTCCAGTGACCAGCCCTCCTGTAGCTTCCACTTGTTGAAGACAGATCCAAGCCAAGTTGAGGCAGTCATCAACTGGCCAACCCTAGAGAACCAAAAACAACTCCAGCACTTCCTAGGGTTTGTGAACTTCTACCTTGTCTTCATCAAGAACTACAGTGTGATTGCCTCACCCCTCACCCTCCTCACTTCCATCAAGAGGACGTTCCAGTGGTCATCTGAAGCTGACCAAGCGTTCTGGTTGCTTAAGGAGAGGTTCTCTCAGGCTCCTATTTTGACCTATCCAGATCCTACTGCCCAGTTCACCATGGAGGTTGATGCCTCCAATTCTGGAGTTGGGGGAGTCCTTTCCCAGACGTCACCCTCTGATGGAAAGCTTCACCCATGCGCCTTCTTCTCCTGACGCTTCTCTGCTGCTGAGAGGAATTACAATGTGGGGGACCAAGAACTCCTGGCTATTAAATTGGCCTTGGAAGAGTGGCGCCACTGGTTGAAGGGGACGGAACTGCCTATCATCATCTGGACTGACCAAAGGAACCTTGCCTACATCCAATCCACCAGACGACTGAACCCCCACCAGAGCTGTTGGTCCCTGTCCTTTTCACGATTCAATTTCATAATCACCTTACACCCCATTTCCAAGAACGCCAGACCAGATGCTCTTTCCAGACTATTCACCCCCTCGGATGAGACCAAGGAACCTGTGCCCATAGTCCCTGTGTTGTGGGTTCCATCACCTTGGACCAGGAGCAACAGATAAGACGGGCCCAAGAAAAGGAACCAGACCCCGGAGGCGGACCTTCCCGAAGGTTGTACGTACTGTCTTCTGTACATTCAAAGTTATTCGCTGGGTCCATCCCTCCAAATTCTCAGGTCACCCTGGTTCGAGTCACACTATTGCTTTTATCAGGCGATATTTTGTTACTGGCCTTCCTCCATAAAACAGCAAGACTGTTATCCTTTCCATAATTGACAGATTTTCCAAAGCATGCCACCTAGTAGCCTTATCTCAACTCCCTTCAGCTCATCAGACAGCCACATTACTTTTCAATCACGTCTAAAGACTCCATGGCCTTCCTGCTGAAATAGTTTCAGATTGTGATCCGCAATTCATCTCCCAGGTAGGGCGCGACTTCTGCCATTGTTTAGGAGCTAAAGCCTCTCTCTCATCTGGTTATCACCCCCAATTCAATGGACAATGCGAGCGGGTCAACCAAGAGATTGAAAACACCCTCCGCTGTCTTTGCTCACATAACCCACATACATGGAGCCAACAGTTAGCCTGGGTGGAATATTCCCACAACTCCATGTTTCAGCTGCAACCGGAGTCTCCACGTTTTGAAGCATCACTCAGCTACCAACCATATCTCCTCCCCGCATCTTTTCCTGAATCCGTCCCCACATCAGTCAGATCTCATCTCCTACATTGTCGTAAGGTTTGGGAGCAGACTCAAGCAGCACTTGAATGCACTACCACCCAGAATAAGAACACTGCCGACCGTTAACGCCTTCCTGCACTGACTTACACCCCCGGACAAGAGGTATGGCTTTCAGCCAAAGATTTTCCATTGAAAGCTATCTCTAAGAAAATGGCACACAGGTTCCTCGGCCCATTCACTATTGACCTTATCATCAGTCCCACTGCTGTTCGCCTCAGGCTTCCTCCTCATCTTCGTGTTTGTACCACATTCCATGTTTCCCAGATTAAACCCATCTCCAGCCAGTTGAGCCCACCTACAAGGCACCCTCCACCTGCCCGGGTTGTGGATGGCCATCCGGCTTTTACTGTCCCAAGAATTTTGGGTTCCAGATGAATGTTCTTGGGTTCCTCGTTCTTCTGTTTTAGATCCAGCTTTTATTGTTGATTTCGAGGCCTCATCTGTCAGACGGTCACCAGTGGGCATCCGTTAATGGGGGGGGGGTGCTGTCATACTCTGTGGTCTAGGTGCAGGTCTGTTTTTCTTTCTCTCCCTCCTCTGCAGGGCTGGATGAGCAGGTGCGTTACATCAGAGCTAATTACCAGCCTTCATAAGGAGCTGAAACCAGGAGGAGGGCTTCAGATCATTTATGCTTCAGCGTGGTACAGAGCAACACCTTGTTAACCCTATTTTGTGTGAGACCTTATCCTAACCTCGTCCTTGTCATTTACTTCTAGAAAACCATCCAGTGAAAGACCTGGAAACCCACTCCTGGGATCAGAATCAGAAAGACTCCTGAAAACATTCTTATACCAGAGAAGAACCCCGGATCCATCTTTCAGCCCTCCTGCCTGTGCTCGCCTGCAGGTCCACTCTCCAACAAACCCACATAGAGAGAGAATCTGGATCTGCGCCAACAACCTGGATAGCTGAACAGCACTTCTCCCCACAGACCAAGCCCAAGCTAACCTGACAACAGCCAGATGCATGTCTTGCTCCGCCTAGCTCCACTCACATACATCTGGGACACCGTTCATTGAAAGTGATTTCCCCAACCGAATTTATGGTCTGGCCAATCAGGACGCGGGGGGGGTGTGTCCTGCATGTGACGTAGTGGAGAAGCGAGTTCTGTAAGTCGTTCGTCTATACTTTTTTGGTTGGCTTCTTTTTTTAAAATAAGTCTGCTGTGCACAATGTTGCCTTTTATCCGCACATTTTCATGGCACAAACGACATTGATCATTTACCGACATTGCACTGATTCCACTGTTGCTATATCCAAGATGTCAGCTGTTCTGTTTTGTATTTTTCCTGCGTAGCTCTCACAGCATCACGGGTTAGCTTCGGTGTGAGTGGTTGAAATAGCACGTCGATAAAGATGACAGACAAGTGGCTTATCCAATCATAGAGTTTTGATAAGGCCCAGCCTTCAGTAAAGGCAATTCCTATGGCGGTGTCCCAGATGTATGTGAGTGGAGCTAGGCGGAGCGAGACATGCATCTGGCTGTTGTCAGGTTAAGCCCAAGCCACCACCTCATTGAGTATACCATCCAAACATAATTTTCACAAATCCCAAAGCTCATGTTTTTCACTATCCTCCCTATCTTTCCCAGCAGAGCTCACAAGACCCCCAACCAGCTGAAATTCAGTCTTATTCATCTCCATTATTTCAATAAATTTTTTTCTAAATATACCAACTGTCTCAGTTATTGTGTCCATTCAGAGTCACGCGTTCAAAATATGACAGACCAGCTCTTTGCTGTAAGAGCAACAGCAGGTGCTGCTGACACTTCTATTTCTAATGTAGCTTTTTTCTTATTGTACAAAGCAGGAAGGTCTGTGGACGTGAAATAGGTTCATGAAGGAACCTTGTAAACGGGCTCAAGTACTCACAGCATTTCCTGAAACCCAGTGTTGTCTACAACAGAAAAGGGTAGCATTTTAACTACTTCTTTTGTCCTCTTTCAATCAATGGCTATCTAAAAAATTCTGGTAAAGTTTGTAGCATGTGTGCTTGCTGTTGTTTTTTGTCTGGTTCCACATGTTTTCACACCTGAATGATGTCAGCATTAAAGTACAGTCCTATTGATCATGTTTCTGTGGATGTAGTTCAGCTTTTATTGGCACTATTGCGTTTTTTTTACACAACGTGCTTACCATGTGCATCATACTTCATATAAAAACCAAAACAGTCCGAAATGCCAGATCTGAATGATGGTGGAGGAACTTTGATTTCAAGTAAAGCCTCTTCTCAATACCTTGAATGAATGCATGTGCTCGACAATGCAACCTAGGTGGAGTAGTCTAACAAAGAGTGCTTCACCTGTTGAAAACTTGATAATATAAAAATATGTTGTTCAATATACACAAACCAAAATGAAAGCACTGCATTGAACAGTTCAATACAGATACATGTATTGTTGCAAACCAGATGGATGGATGGATTGAATCACATTATAATGGAATTACATTATATTTTCTTATACTTCTATTTATCTATTGTATGTCATGAATAGCACTAAGACTTTTAAAAAGGTAGTATTAAAGAATTTAAGAAAGCAGATCATAAAAGAGCAGAGCAATGACAATCCCATGAAAATCTAATGTGCTTCCTCTATAAACATGCATGAGGCAGCAGTGGTGGTGGCATCCTGTACAGGAAGTTGCACAGAGGGAGATCATGTATTAAATAGACTTCCATCCTCAAATATTCATTGGCAGAGATTTACTCATTAATCTTTCATTATCTCTCTGTTTTGCATATATCAGGGTCTTGGGGCAACTATTGATTAATATCTCCTTCAGCCCATATCTTCTTGCGTCAGAGCAGTGGTCTTTCATGCTCATATTTTCCATATGCAAATTTGTCAATATTGAACCTTTTAATTTTTATATATCAGTTTTTGTATTGTTTTTAGATTTTAATTTAAAAAGATCATCAAACTTTTAAAAAGACAGTATAATGCCTCTTAAAGGACTGAGTGTTTTATTATTATTACTATACCAAATTAGGTTTAAAAAAAAACATTGCAGTTTGACACTGAATCTATTGCATACGTTACATTTACAGTACATGAAGAACTTCTTAGATTATTTTTAGATTACACATAAATAGATTCATTAATTAATTAAAATTAATTATTTTAAGGATAGGCTTAGGATTCACTCGATTATAACATCCGAAGCGAGGCTGCAAACAGCAACTTCGTATTTACTGTGTAAAAGAAGACAGAATCAACATGAGGAGGGACCTTGAGAGGATGCGCAGGGTTTATATATTAGAACACGGGCGGATGTACCATTAGGCGAAACTAGGCAGTTGCCTAGGGCCCCAAGTTCCTGGGGAACACATAAAACTCTGTTCACATGTATGTTTAATACAGCTTTTACTAATTTGTGCATATTATTAATTACTTTTTAATAAAAATCCGTTCGCAAAAATGCCATCAGAATACTTATGATATTAAGTGTGTCTCGGGGCCCCACTTCAGTGTCCACCACATTGGATCAGTCCATTTCCTGCGCATGTGCAGAAAGGTCTAAAAAAACCCAGCAGTAAACCATTTGAAAACAAATGGCGTGAAGATCTGTGTCACCAACTTAACGCTTTTTTTTTTTGTTGTTGCTATATTTAGTGACTTTTGAGACCCCTCTAGCGCCAAATCTAGCAACTTTTTTCAGTTATAGGAGACTTTGGCAACAACATATAAAAGTTTCTGCTCTCCAGAGCAAGTACATGCGTAACCCCGCCCCCTGCTCTCCTCTCTTGTCTGCTGTGATGACTGATGCAGGGCAGGCTGTCTGCATGCTGCACTGCAGTAGACAGAAAGATCCTTTTAAACTTTGAATACTGGTTGAAAATGAAATGCACAGCTATTACTAATCTTGCTCAAGTTTACAAAATAATTGATAAAACCATTTTTATAAAAAATTAACTGGTGCCTAATTAAATTTCTCCCTCTTTCTACTAATCCATTTTCTGCATCGCTTTTTTCGTGAGGTTTTTACATTGCTTGGCTAACAACTAAGGGTGAATTACTGACAATAATTGGTATGGGGTGTTGAACTAAATGGCTGAAATATATGTATTTTATTTATTTGCTTCTTTCAATAAAAAAATAATACTCATAAAAATAATAATACTCATACAGGTTTTTCCCTTCCAGCTATCGTTCTGCACTGCTTTGACAGACAAAGATTAATTGCAGGGATTCTGAATCTCCTATAGCTGGATGATATCAAATATGAAGATTGGGTGATTGCGTCAAATAGCGCCTTATTGGACTTAGACGGCATTCACACTGCAAGCCTTGATGATTAATTCCGATTTTTTTGCGTTGCCGTTCCATCCATTTTCTGACACGCCTAATCCCAAGTGGGGTGCCTATCTCCAGCTGTCAATAGGCGAAAGGCGGGGTACACCCTGTACAGGTCGCCAGTCCATCGCAGGGCAATACAGAGACCAACAGGACAAACAACCATTCACACACACACACTCACACCTAAGGATAATTTAGATAACCCAATTAACCTAACAGTCATGTTTTTGAACTGTGGGAAGAAGCCGGAGTACCCAGAGAAAACCCACTCATGCTCAGGGGGAACATGCAAACTCTATGCAGAAAGACCCCAGGCCAGGAATTTAACCCCTTCTTGTTGCAAGGCAGCAGTGCTACCCACTGCGCCACTGAGCAGCCCGCATCACAGGCCCCTACAGGTAATAAGGGCCTGCTATTGCCTCAGTCGAAAAATTGACCCATGATCTTTATGAAAACCCAGACAAATTCTGGAGGATCTGGAACCCACTGCAATCTTTCTTACAGAGACTGTGCTTTTTTCCCCTCTTCTTTATCCTCTCTTTTTACATTCAGTATATCACCAATTTGGCTGTCTGACAGTTTCTACTCCTTTCAACCATGCCCGGGAATGTGTTTGCATTTTGTGTATGTAAGCTGTATGTATGTTTTTATTGGGACACTGTAGTGCTCATTGTTGATTTGGGGGTGATGTTTACATAAAGTTATGAAAAAAAAAGAAGAAAGAAAAACACTATTACCACTTAGATTAGAAGGGAACGGGCAGGCTCAGTGGTTGAGAGGCAGAACAGGTTAGGATCAGGGAATCAGAAACACCAAGGAACTCCAAAACAGTCTCACTGCTGGCTAGAGAGAACAAGAATAATATAGCCCTGATGATTGGATGCAAGCCCCTTAAATAGAGGAAGGAGCAGGTGGATCAGATGAACAGTGATGAGAAACCAGGCAGGGTTAGACAGGCAAATGGAGTTAGTAATTAAGCCAGTCATCAAGATCATGACAACAGCAGCATGTGATTAACAACTGATGCGAAGATCTTGCAATCAAAAACAGTGTAGTTTTGTTCGGTTCACAGTGAGTAATGACAATGACTCACGGATGCATTAGTAAGTAGCAGCATTATTTAATAAAGCACACTTCTTTGCGTTCTTTTACAAGAAATTTATGGGGACCTCAGTAATTTTTAAAGTCTTACTTCTGCCTTGCACACATATTATGGGTATTAGTAATGCCCATAATCATCAACACATGAATCAATGGTCTCTGTTGAGTTAACCTTGACCCTGTAATGACAAATTATAACATTAAGGCTACATTAGTAGACCAAAGAGAATATTTGATTAGGCTGCCATTTTTGGGGGGTTTTAGTTATGACTTTATTTGTAACAAACAGTTCATTAACTTGTCAAAACAATTGCACCATCAACACAATGATTTATATAGTCTATTTGAAATGTTATTTTTTATGAGTTATTTTTTTACTCAGTGAATGTGTGCAAGGCATATGCAGAACATTTATATGTCCCATCCTCCTTGCTGACTAAAATTTGGTGCTGCACATGCTGCTTGAGTAGGCATCAGGTACACAATCGCTGTGGAGGGCCTTATAATACACATGTGATTGGTTGAAGACCGGACTTAATATGGCCAACCCTCTGCCGGAACGCACAAACGGAGTAAGTAATGGGTGTGGGGAGGGAGTAGAGACTGATTGGGGAAGGCAAATATATTACACAGAGATGAGAGCTGAGGATAATGGCAGATTTTAATGGAAGACGAGTTTAAAATCAGGTGGAACGCCTGGTTACCTTGAAAGCAAAATTAATTGCTACAGAATTTTCTGAACTCGCAAAATCTGGAAAATGCATCTTGCCCGAAGGCAAGAGGTGTTTTAGCCTGGATGCAGAAATGTTTCGCACCAATGAACTGGCGTGGCTTGTATGACGTCAGCTAAGTGGAAGGCTGAAGCAAAACAAACATGGCTGAGCTGGTTTTAGCTTGAATGCCTTCTATATTTCTTTTGTGAAAATTGAACAAAAGGATGTGATTATTGCCTTTGCGGATGGGAAGGTGTTTCCATGTTTCTCCAGACTTTATTTACTAAGAGTTAGATTTTTCAGCTAAGTTGGGTAGTTGTGATGGATCAAAAATGCAATACATCATAGCTGCTACTGCTGCTAAGTTTGGCTAAAACTTTGACGAAGGAGGCAGGGGCCAGTTGGTGATTTACACAAAAAGCTCAAATAACTGTACTGAACGTCTTTTCCTTTTGTGAAAACGTTTCTTAAGAGCGTTCCCAGAAGGATACTGTGTAGAATTCAAGTTGAAATACACATAAACTATCTGGCTTATGCCAGATTGAAATCCTGCACCTCTCACACCAGTTGCATAACCAGCTAGTGTCCACAGCATCTGATCATCATCAGATGATGGAACATACTTTTTATCTCAATTATAACTAGAAAAGAAAAGAGTCAGAGAGCACAGACCTCCACCAAGCAGGACATTTTTCCACCAACTGTGAATTGGTCTATGATCTGGATCATTACCAAATTTAAATGAATTGTTTCTTGGCATTAGGCACACTTCTGGTAAAAGAAAATTCAATGAAATCCATTCATAAGTTTTCTATTGATATTGCCACACTCTGGTTTGGTGGAGAATTTATTTTTATTGTTCCTCCTATCACACAATGTTAGAGAATCTATTAAAACATTCCTGCATCCAAAATATGATCTGGACCATCACCAAAATTGAATGGATTGGCATGAAGGACACCTCTGATAAAAATGTAATTAAAATCCTACCTCAACTTTTCAAGTTATTTGGTACAGAGATAGACAAATACACACACAAATTCCCCTAAAACATAACATCCTTGGCAGAGTTAACTAATCATTTTTCAGCTTTTCCCAGATTGAATATTATGGTTTTTAGTCTTCCTGTAATCTTATTCATTTACCTTTTATTGATCTGTCAGGAACAAAAAAAAATACCCTTGACTGTTATAACCCTATACAACACTAAACACCAAGCCTAAATAAAAATAATAGTGTTGAGAAAATATGTCCATTGTTGATGATTATCATTTTAGTTCAATAAGTATATTAAAAATGTATTGGGAATTCTAATCAGCCCATGTTGTTTGTATGTACTTTGTGTAATGACACTATTATAGCAGCAAACAGAATTTCAAAGAAACTAAAGAAAGTATAAATGTAAAAACCCAGATAAATATTATTTTAAAATTATGTACCAGATTAATGTAAAAACAAAATAAATGCTAAAAATGAGTTAGTTTCAAACATGTGAAAACATTATGCAGCCAAGAGATTATGTAATTCTGATACATAAATGTTGTGCCTTAATGTGGAAGAGCAACATGTTAGGCTGATTCATCCACTCCAGACTCTACAGTTTGAATTGTGAATGCTTTCTGGGTGGGAAGTAAAACGTCTTCCAAGTAGGAAAAAAAAGTCCAGTGGCAAGTTTTAAAATTTTTTTTTTGGAAAACCAAACTACTTTGCCAAAAACCAGGGACTGAGTCGAAATGCCCTCAGCTCCTAAGAGTGCAAAACCTGAATATAGATTTTCTATTAGAAGTGGACCATGACTATAAAACAGTGATTTACTTCACAATAAAATGAGGTGAGGCTGTCAAATAGAACAATATAAAACATGTAAAAGTCTACTAAAAGTTCTCAAAGTTTTAGTGACTCATTAATCACGATGAGCTGAAGTCCCTGATGTAGGAGCCTTTCGCCCACTCTGCGAATTTGCCTGTCATGCAAAATATTTTAGCTAGACGATCAAAAGCAGATAAACTTGTCTTGTCTTGTGTTTGGTGTGAATACATCTCAATAAATCCAAGGAGCCTTGATTGGGTAAAATGAATGCAAGTATTACCTTTAGAGGAAATTGCAAAACTATAAATTTTCTCTACCACATATTATTTCAATAGCTTGATCTCTAACTGTTCTTTCTTTTGATGAAATCAGAAATACTTTAATGAAATGACAAGTAAACCACTGTCCCCTGGATACCATAATGCCGAATGCAGGTGTAGTAGCTAATAGTTCTGTCATCAGATAATGTCATTGTAATTTATAAATTTGAGTAATATGTAATGAGGTCACCTAATAACATGGAAAATTGATTCTAAGTAAAATAAATGTAGTAATTTAGATTTGTTGTTTGCTTTCTTTATTTGAAGTGCTACACCTTTGCAGTCCCTACAAAGGACACTCTTATTACTTCCAATTATGTATTTCATGATAGAAAAAAAGAGGTTTGGCCTTCCCACAATTCTTCAGTGTAATGGTATGACTAATGTAGCAGTGAATCAGCATTGGGCAGTACCCAGTTAGGTTCATCCTGCTCCAACTGGTCATCCGGCTTTGAATATATATATACATCACTGCCATCTGTTGTTATTTTGGTACCTTCTTGGATCATTACAGGACCCACTGATTCATATTCACTGACACATTGTCAGAAATGGTTTCAGGTCCTCAACGGGAAAGGCAAACCAGATCATGTTATAATTAGATGGTTATAAACTATGTACTTAGGTTCTCAGTGAGTTACTGTACTTTGTAGATAGTTTTTCTTTATCACATTGAAGCCAAAAACAGAAAGAAGTATTACTTTATTTATTATTAAGAGCAATGATAACAACACTGTACTTGGGTTTTACTTTTGCAACACATGAAAGCTTAAAAAAAAGAAAAAAAAAGAAAATGTTTTATTTGTTTCGGCTAAATACAATCCAATGCAATTAATTGCCTTCAAGAACCACCTCATTTGTAGAAAAAAAATACCGCTTTTTGTACCTTCACAGACAATCTAAGTGAACCAAAGACGGACCAAAAAAGTGCTAGGCAATGGAGGATCAGGATGACATTTAAAAAAATACTTGGACTTCCTATCAGAGAAGGTTTCTGCTATTAGGCTCAATGACAAAACATTCCTTTAGTTGATTTAAGAGGTTAAAAACTTTGTTGCTTGTTCTTCTCATATGGGACTGGCTTCCAGGAGCAGCAGTCTAAGTGGAGACTACCAGACTTACCTCTCTCCTAATACCTTCTTCAGCTTCTCTGAGCCAAACCCGAGGAGTTCCAGGGCACGTCCGGTGGGACTTGTCAGGAATACCTCCCCAGGGTAGTGTCTATTTTTCCTTTTCTTTTCCTTTGTCAACCAAATAACAAGCTGTAGGTGACAAAGGACATAAAGCTCATTCTCAACACAAAATATTGGGCTTTCAGAGCTGGCAACAAAGAGGTGTTGCAATTGATCCAGAGGGAGCTAAAAGTGAAGATTAAAGAAGCCAAGGACAAATACAAGAGCAAGCTGGAGTGTAAACTCCAGCAGAACAACACAAGAGAGGTGTGGAGTGGAATTAGGACCATCACTAGTTTCAGACTAGGTTTTCACCAGGAATTGGAGTTTGACTGAAATGCATAACAGGCCTGAAGGAATGTTCTTTTTTTTCATTGTATAAGACAGATATAAATTCTGTTGGCTAGATCCTCAATTTGTTTCAGAGACAGAGGGAAACCTTGCGTCACTAGTTCATCCTTGATCTCATCAATTAATCCTGTCAAAAAACATCCATTAAAGCCTCCTCATTCCAATGGCTGTCAGCTTTCAAGAAGTGGAAATCAATAATATAATCTGAAACATATCGATCTCCTTGTTTTAAAGACAGGAGGCCTCTGGTCGCTTTTCGACTGAACAAAGATAGGCCGAACACCTGGATCAATTCCTGAGAAAAATGTAAACAGGAATGACAAACTTGTGACCAGCTCAACAATTTTGCTTTGCCTGCAATAGGGATATTAAATATGCCATAAACTTTGTCAGTTGGGTCAGCTGAGGGCTGCAGTTCTCACACTAGATGTCACACTCTCACACCAGTCAATGGCGTAATGACACAACAATAGGCCCATAAGCAACATTATCTGGGCGAGCCCCATATGAAGTACAACACATGATAAAAGTTCAGGATACGGCGACAGCTCCACACATCAGTCCAAGAAGATACAATTATCCAATTCTTAGTAGCATATTATCACACATCATAGACAAAGACATAGTCTAAAATCTGGGACAATTATTCCGACTCACTCTATTACTATCTATATCAGGGATACTCCCAGAATTTCCGGGAGACTTGGGGTGTCGACTGTTAGTGCAACAAGCCATCGGGCTAGCTTGAGCTTCACAGCCCCCCTCCTCACCCACGTTCTGTATTGGTGTTGTGTTTAAACGGCTCACCATCATGCTGAAATCTGCCATTGTGGTATAAATATGTTCCGGTGCAGTCAGTCACTTCAGTATCAGATGGGTTAGGAGGAATTTTTCAAACCATTACATCTGCAAAGAGACGTCCTAATCTTGGTGTTGAACAGTTCTGGTGGTGAGAACTCTGGTGGTAGTGAATGTAACAGTCGGGGCAGTGACGTGACTGCCAGCCTGGGTTTGTATGCGAAAGTGGCCTACAATCTCTCTAACACCAGATTATAGCTGAGTGATGGAATTCTCCACAGTCGCATGCCACTGTTGATCCAAGCTTTTAGTCCAAGAGGCAGCACAGCATCAGATCTGTGAGGTCAGAGTATGGGGTCCAAGAACAGGTTCAGAGTCGAAGCCATGTGATCTGAGATCCAGAGGTCAAGGCACAGAAAATGGGTCAGAAATCCCAAAACACACTATGACATGTCAGAGGCAGAATCAGGCAGGCAGACAGATTTACAGGGAAGCTGGATAAAACTCACTGATGGCTTGTAATAATCGGCCACCAGTGACTGGTCTGAGAGCTGGTTATGTAGTAAGGTGAGCAGGTGAATCAGATGGAGGCTGATTGGAAACAGGGAAACATTAATTGTCATTTTGTATACACAAAGTGTATCCAGGGGATACTTCCATTTTGTATATATTTTGTCTATACAAAACACTCCCGTTTTGTATACACTGTGTATACGATTAGAAGTCTTAGTTCTGAGGTTGTGAGATCTAAACCAAGCTAAACTAAGGTTTTCACTAAATTACCTAAATTAGTTGTTACTTAGAAGCAATTGTTCATTTTATTAGGCTATATCACTATACAGGTGCTGGTCATAAAATTAGAATATCATGAAAAAGTAGATTGATTTCAGTAATTCCATTTAAAAAGTGAAACTTGTATATTATATTCATACATTACATACAAACTCATATATTTCAGATGTTTATTTTGTTTAATTTTGATGATTACAAATGACAACAAATGAAAATCTCAAATTCATCATATCAGAAAATTAGAATATTACTGAAGACCAATAAAAACAAAGGATTTATAGAAATGTTGGCCAACTGAAAAGTATGAACATGAAAAGTATGAGCATGTACAGCACTCAGTATTTAGTTGGGCCTCCTTTGGCCTGTATTACTGCAGCAATGCGGCGTGGCATGGAGTCGATCAGTCTGTGGCACTGCTCAGGTGTTATGATAGCCCAGGTTGCTCTAATAGTGGCTTTTAGCTCTTCTGAATTGTTGGGTCTGGTGTATTGCATCTTCTTCTTCACAATACCCCATAGATTTTCTATGGGGTTAAGGTCAGGAGAGTTTGCTGGCCAATTAAGAACAGGGATACCATGGTCCTTCAACCAGGTACTGGTAGCTTTGGCACTGTGTGCAGGTGCCAAGTCCTGTTGGAAAATGAAATCTGCATCTCCAAAAAGTTGGTCAGCTGCAGGAAGCATGAAGTGCTCTAAAACTTCCTGGTATGTGGCTGCGTTGACCCTGGACCTCAGAAAACACAATGGACCAACACCAGCAGATGACATGGCACCCCAAACCATCACTGACTGTGGAAACTTTACACTGGACTTCAAGCAACGTGGATGAAGTGCCTCTCTTCTTTTCCTCCAGACTCTGGGACCTTGATTTCCAAAGGAAATGCAAAATTTACTTTCATCAGAGAACATGACTTTGGACCACTCACCAGCAGTCCAGTCCTGTTTCTCTTTAGCCCAGGCAAGACGCTTCTGACGCTGTCTGTGGTTCAAGAGTGGCTTGACACAAGGAATGCGACAGCAGAAACCCATGTCTTTCATACGTCTGTGTGTGGTGGTTCTTGAAGCACTCACTCCAGCTGCAGTCCACTCTTTGTGAATCTCCCCCACATTTTTGAATGGGTTTTGTTTCACAATCCTCTCCAGGGTGTGGTTATCTCTCTTGCTTGTACACTTTTTTCGACCACATCTTTTCCTTCCCTTCGCCTCTCTATTAATGTGCTTGGACACTGAGCTCTGTGAACAGCCAGCCTCTTTAGCGATGACCTTTTGTGTCTTGCCCTCCTTGTGCAAGGTGTCGATGGTCGTCTTTTGGACAACTGTCAAGTCAGCAGTCTTCCCCATGATTGTGTAGCCTATAGAACTAGACTGAAAGACCATTTAAAGGCTTTTGCAGGTGGTTTGAGTTAATTAGCTGATTAGAGTGTGGCACCAGGGGCCATCAATTTTGAACCTTTTCACAATATTCTAATTTTCTGATATGATGAATTTGAGATTTTCATTTGTTGTCATTTGTAATCATCAAAATTAAACAAAATAAACATCTGAAATATATGAGTTTGTATGTAATGTATGAATATAATATACAAGTTTCACTTTTTAAATGGAATTACTGAAATCAATCTACTTTTTCCTGATATTCTAATTTTATGACCAGCACCTGTATATTATATGACTCTGCAATTGTAAACTACATTTGAATTCCCTAATGAGAGAAATCAGTCACTCCACTTGCATCTCAAATATCGATATTCAGGGGACACTAGTCTAATCTATTGCCATTTTGTCAAAAGAAAGTGCTATCAGAGCTTTATGTGAAATCAAGCTACTACTGTATTGACATTCCATCTTGAACAAAAAATGGATAAAAAGTTAAGAAAGGAGGTTCAGCAACACGTTGCTGTTCGTAACTCCTTTAAGGGTAAGACGTGCATTCAGTTTACTTAATGGCGCCGCATTGGCTTTGTTATTACACAAATTGGAGAATGTTTAGAGTTGAGTCCATTTGATGTTGTCAAATTAGAGTTACGCTTTAAAATGTTTATGCTTATGCATTGTATGAGAGAGCTGTAGAGTTCAATGAAGAGATGACAGATGTGACCTGTAGATGTGCAGTACATGTGTGCATGTTTATCAAAAGTAGATTTAGCAGAATTTTGTGTTATTGTGGTTGATGTTGAAATCTTATGAAGCAATTATATCATGTTGCACCTCTTGCCTCCACCAGTAATTTTCATTGACTATCTTACTTTTACTAGACATGTTTTTGACACCAACTTCGGATGAAATTTATTTTATTATTATTTGTGTTTATTTTATTTTTCGCTTTGGTAACAGTGCAACAACAGACATATACAACTCTTGGGTTGTATATGTCTGGAAGTCATAGAGTTATATGGACGTAATTGGGCAGTAATGTTGCAAATTAGTAATTCTTTGGAACGTGCGTTCACTTACACACAGGTAGAATGCATACTGTTTTAGAGAGATCATATATGCAGTTATCTAAAGTTAAAAACTTTAGATGGATCTAATGTGGCACACTTGCAGGAGCCCACTGTAGGAGAAAAGTAATAGTTATTTATGAGAAGAATACAAAAGTGTTGTTGCATGTTTCCCAATGTTCCACAAACCACCCACCCCTTTGAAAATACAAAACCCCTTCTGAGTGCAGTAAGATTGTGATTTCACCTCCACGAATCCCTATGTGACATGCACCGACTGCTGTCTTAAAGCTGGAACTCATTCTTCCTTTCAGTGCTCAGTCATCTGTCCTCTGCTGATCTGCTCAATGCACAATTCTGTGTTTGAAGTATCCTTCAAAAACACAGTGACAGAGGACAAAGAGTGATCCCTGAAGTTTATTTATGAGCCCTGGATGCATTCGGGCAATCACAACTTGGCAAACAAGAAATAATAGAAAGTCCCTAGATTAATAGAGAGAACAATCAACAAATTCAGGCAACACAACACAGCACTGTTAGTTGCACAGACTGCCAGCTAAAACAGATGGGCAGATGAAACAGCTGTGCCTAAATTAATTGGGTGTATGGCATCAAGCTGACAGCTAATCTCAGTGGACATTGGATTAGTCACTGATTAAAAATGTAATCAGATTACAAATAGCTTTTTTTTTTAAAGAGATAAATTATGTTTTGTTTGTTTAATCGTGCACATTAAGAGGCATTATTCATCCAGAATGTGACAATTTAGACAATGTTTGTCCACCTCATTCTCCCTCCTGCTGACTGTGAGAGGTACTACTAAGGTTGTTTATTTCCCCCCCCCCCTTTCATTAAAGGTTAAAATGTAGACGCAGATTTAAAAAATGCATGTGGACAAATTTTACAAATCATGCATGAAAAAGTTGTAATTTAATTGTCCAAACCCTTTTTTTCTATGATAGACAAAAAGTGTGGCAAAACATCTGAAAGTTCAGGTAAATGAGGAATAAAAACAAAAGTACATTGCAGTGGCATAAAGAAAACACACACGATTAAAGATAGTAAAAGTGAATGATTTAAAGGAGATGATTATATGAAAAAGATAAAATGATCCTCAAAAATATAAAGGAAAACAGGAGAAATTGGGACTGAAAACCTAACTAATTATGTTTAGAAGAACAATCAAAGACCACGCTATACAAATACATTTCTAGTCTCAAATGAAAGCAATTCAAGGTTTTGGCACTTATACATTTGTATGGGAGTTTATTCAAGATTAGTGGAGGAACAGAACTAAACACTTGTAGGTATGCAAAGTAGTTTTGAGCCAGAAGACCTTAGAGGTGTGGCCAGTGGATAGTCTGAGAAAAAATCTGTAATGTATGTAATGGTCTGAAGACGATAACATTAGTTTTCCTTTGATTCAGCTTTAAAACATTTTGGCACACCAATGCATCTTCTACACATTTTTCCAGTGCTTTGATGGGTTCATAGTCACCTGGTAACATTGTAATGTACAGCTGTGTGTCATCTGTATAGTTTTGGTAAATCATGTTTTTTTTTTTTTTTAGATCTGATTCAGGAGGAGAATATAGAATTCGAATAGGAGGGGTGATAACGTGGACCCTTGGGGAACGGCACATTATTTTTGTGGCTGCTGATGTAAACTTACCTACTGGCACAATCCTTAGGATTAATAGGATTCAAACCAGTCCAGTGGTGTACTAGAAACGTCCCATTTTTCCAGGTGGTGAGCACGGATGCCTGACTAGCAGACTTCAAAGTGGCTGGTCACTGTTAAAAAATGTGTTTAACTGTTGAAAATCAGCTTTTTCAGTCCGGTTGCAATCAAGCTTCAAAGTTCAGATATAATATAAATTGAGAATTCTTGGCAAGCCTTGAGAAATTCACACGTACTTCTAACCTGACCAAGCATCAACAGAATATCAAGGTTAGTTGGAATACACACCTAAAGAGTTGCAGCTGTAAGAGTCTAAAGTTAGTTCTTTACTTACACCAAGGTTTGAATTACAAATGAGTGTCACCCGTTCCACTTTTGATTTGTAAAAAAGGATAATTGTTATTACATTGTATCCTTTTCTGTCCACTTTCCAATAATGCACTATTTTGACCCAGGACTAGACCTAGCCATCCTCCGTCTCTCCAAATCTGGTGGACGACCTGTCGAGCATCTACTGCTATTTTACTCCAAACTCGCTGAGTGCACCAGAACGGGGCAGAATTACCTGATACTGCCCTGGTGTGCTCTGTCCAGTGTCAGATCTCCCAGGTTGATTTCGGGAGCTCAGTCAGGAGCAGCAGGAGAAACAAGAACCTACTGCAGAGAGCAAAGCAGGGTTGGACAGAATTGGTGGAATGCACCATGCTCTGGAACAAAGGGAGTAAAAATTATTGAACTCACAGTCATCCATGTCAGTAATTGGAATTGCCTTGATCACCTGCCACTGTTGTACATTCCTGTTCAGGAATAGCAGGAGGTTGGGGAACTGTCATGCTGCTGCAGGTGGATGTTGACGAAACTGATACAAAGAAAACAAAACAACACCGGGGCATATTAGAATATGTAACTGTAGATATATAATAATGTATGTGCACTGCAATTTTGTCTACTGCTTTTACACTAGTATCCAGAGAATATTTAGAGGGCGTATCATATTATAAATTAAAGTGGAATACTGAAATTACCTGTATGGTTTTCAGTGTTGGGAGTACTTCTCTGGATTTACTGGTTTTAAAAATGTGTGTAAAGATCCTAAAGGGAGATAACAGTCAGTTGAAAAATAATGTCCCACTTTAATTTCACATTGTTTTATTGCATATATCATGTGTAAAGCACAATTTTTGCCCTATGGGCACAAGGAGGTTTATCTCATCATCAATTCATCATACATATTTTTACATACAAGGTTTAATTTAGTATCATTATTACTACTGTTCTTCATACTAATACTGGACTGACTGCCTCAGTAGAGTTGTTTTCTGCAGACTAAAAGAGTGTAACACATCTACCTGCAAGCTAACCTGCTACAATTGCTGTGTCTTGTTTAGCATTGGTCTTGACTTATTTGTTAGCTGATGGAGTCCATGACAGTATTCCTTTGGTAAAAATGTACCTACCACCCGACCCACTGGGATAACTCCTCTTCATGACTCTCTATGGGAGGTGGGGGAGCTTGGATCATGAAGTTTATCTTTGTGTTGGATTGTGCCGACAGCATCAGATGCAAACTGAAAGCATGGGCCCTACAAGGGCTGTTTGCTACTATTCTGCCAGTTTCTTGCAAAGTTGGGAGCCCGCTAGAGGGATGAAATAGAAACACGCCAGGTCTGTAGCAGGTATCCAAGCAACTGTACGGCTTACCTTTACTTACGCACATGTAAAAAACATGAGAGATACAGAGATACAAAGTCTTGTTAAGTTAAAAGGCTACTGTTACTGATGTGGAAGTCCAAGTCCAGTATTTGCAAGTCTCTTAACATTTTGTGAAATCGGGTCTGAAGCCATCAAATTTATGAGTCGAGTCTGATTCAAGTCCGAGTCTTGTGACTCGTGTCCACACCTCTGCTATCGTGCACTCTAAGTTGTTTAGTTCTTATACAGTCCTTGTTAAAATTAAAGTGAAGTTCTTTGCTGCCTCTGTTATTAAGACAGTATTCAGCTTCAGGTGGACAAATAAAGCATGTTGTGTGCTGTGCAAATTTACCAGAAGATTACTTACCAGGGTTCTTAGTGTTTTACATAATGTTTTGGACTCCTGGACCGGACTCCTGGACCGGCAGTGTAAAATCGAGTTGCCTTCTACAATTTTGTAATTTAGTAATTTAGCCTAGGGTCATTAATCACCAACCGAACAAATCTGTCTCTTCTCCTTCAGCTGTTACTGAAAGAATAGTGAATCTTGCCTAAGTGATAAACTGTTCACTGTATAAATTCTAAAATCTGAGCTTTGTCAGAAGTTTTAACAAAATATTAATCCCATACATACATGAAAACTCTATATATAAGGCATATATTGAGACTCTGCTTTTGTTAAAACATATACCTCACTACAAACTGGATGAAAATCTTTGCAGCATATGTAAAAGTTCTTTTTGTAAATATACTGCCTTAAATAAACTCTACTGGTTTATACCAGAAGAGTAGTAAAACAGGCAGGCAGATTATGGCAGGGGATTGTTGATAGCAAAAAAAGCACGTGGTTAAAATGCAATTTGCTAAGTTGCATTAAAGTAAATACTAGTGAGGGTGTAAGCTTAAGCACAGTTCTAGAGCAAAGGTCATCGCCAAAATGACTACATAAATTATGACTCAAACTACTGAAGAGAGAATCTGGGAAAGACAACGGAGATGGTGGTAGTCTTCAGTGATATTATTCATCAGAGGAAAAGTAGAAAAGTTCTGTCACTAGTTTAATACAGTTGAACAGTTTGATTTCTGCAGGACGAATAGCTTCATACAAAGCAAAAATACAGGCAAAATAATCAAGGTGGTCCAACGGCAATTGGATTTCGTGAGGATGCAAAGCCTGCCGGTCTCAATCTTCCAAGCCACCTGTCTCAGTGTGCTTGCCTGTGCTAACTTCTTTATATCAATGTCAGTTTAGATAATCTTTTTTACTTTCTATAACATTGTAGGGAAACTCATCTAAAGTTAGAGAAAGAAAACATTGCTTCTCCTCAAAAAATGATCAACTGATGTCAGCCGGTTCTAGAGAACAGCTGTAACGGCAGACGCTGGAGTAAAGTCAAATCACAATGATGTATCTCACTCACCAGGCCCTTGAGGTATTCAAACTTTAAAACTTTAACTGAAGGCTGTAAAATCTCCCAACAACACAACAACACAAATGAAGAAGTGAGGCTTATTCTGCTGTCTGACTTTGTATTTTTTTACACAACTAGACGTAGTTCTTAGTTGTTCACCTTTTTTTGTTTGTTTGTTTTTAAGACTAGCCTAAGCAAGACATATTAAAGAGATTATCATAACATAAACAATGTTGGATGAATGAACTTAATCCTAAATTTATATCATATTCTGCAATTACACTATGCTTTTGACCTTTCGTAAGGGAATCTGAAATCATGAAAAGATAAGAGAAAATTCATACTCAATAACCCCTTAGTTCGACTGGATATGGAAGTGGTGCATATATGCCATGGTGTAAGTAAGTAAGTAAGTAAACTTTATTTGTATAGCACTTTTCACAGACTAAGTCACAAAGTGCTTCACATGATAACATAAAAAAACAACACAAGTAAAAACAGATAAAATGCAATAAAAGCTATAATAAATAAGGGAATAAAACAACAGGCTATGTGCTTTGGAAGGCTAGTGAAAACAGGTGTGTTTTTAGCTGCTTTTTAAAGAAGTCCACCGAGTCCAGAGAGCGCAGGGACAGGGGGAGTTCATTCCAAAGACGGGGTGCCACCGCTTTAAAGGACCAGTCTCCTCGGGTTTTAAAACGGGTCCGAGGAACCATAAGCAGGTTTTGACCTGAAGACCGTAGACTACGGACCGACGTATACGGCTGGATCAGACCTGTCATGTAGCCAGGCGCCTGTCCATGAAGGGCCCTGAAGGTAAGGACCAGGATTTTAAACTTTATCCTGGAAGCAACAGGAAGCCAATGTAGGGACTTCAAGAGAGGAGTTACATGGGCTGTCTTATTTGTTCGGGTCAGGAGTCTTGCAGCAGAGTTCAGGACAATTTGTAGGCGACCCAGCTCCTTCTTGCTCAGACAGGTAAACAGGCTGTTACAGTAATCCAGTCTTGAAGAGACGAAGCCATGGATGATTCTCTCCAAGTCATCGTGAGAGAGGATTTTCCTTACCTTGGAGATATTGCGCAGATGGAAGTAACAGTTCCTGATCAGTTGTTTTGAGTGTAGCGCAAGGGACATCCCCTCATCGAAAATCACTCCAAGATTACGCAGACTGGATTTGGCTGAGGAACATAGATCACTCAGGTGCTGTTTAATGTCAGGGATGGCACTGTCAGGAGCAATAATGAGTGTCTCAGTCTTTCCGGTATTCAGTGCGAGATAGTTGTTGTTTAACCACTGCTGAATCCGGGACAGACAGTTTATCAGAGAGTGTAATTTGTAGACCTCTGAGGTTTTAAAGGAGCAGTACAGCTGTATGTCGTCAGCAAAAAGATGGTATCTCACATCACTGTGCTGCTGGATAATCTGGCCAAGAGGGAGGAGATAAAGTAAGAAGAGAAGTGGTCCCAGGACTGAGCCCTGTGGAACACCATACTGGAGATCTCCCCGCTCAGACATCATGTCATTGACTGCCACACTGAAGCTCCTACCAGTTAAGTAGGAAGTAAACCACTCCAAAACTGGACCTGTCATCCCACAGCCGGTTTATCATGATGGAATGGTCGACCGTATCAAAGGCTGCAGACAGGTCTAACAGGACCAGTACCGTACAGCTTCCGGAGTCTGCAGACATCATGATATCACTAGACACTTTCAGCAGGGCTGTTTCAGTAGACTGGTGTTTCCGAAACCCTGACTGAAACTTGTCGTAGATGTTATGGGTCTCAAGGAAGGATGTCAGTTGGTTAGCTACCACTTTTTCCAGTATTTTACTCAGAAAAGGGAGCTTAGATATTGGCCGATAGTTTTTAAGTTCTGACTGGTCCAGACTGGGCTTCTTAAGTCTTGGCTCTATTATGGCATGTTTAAAATAGCTGGGGAACACACCAGAAGACAAGGACATATTAAACAGTCTGGGGACCCATGGTCCGACTGAGTCAAAGACATTTCCAAAAAGCTTGGAGGGGAGGACATCAAGCAAATTAGCGGTGGGGGTCATTTTAGCAGATAATTCAGCAATGTCTGCCAAGGACACTGAATTAAATGATGGTGCAGCTACACTGGTGCAGTTGCAGATGATAACAGCAACTATAGTTGCACAGAATGGTTCCCCAGGGTGTTCTTGGCGTGTTTCTGTAGCATCCCAGATATGCTGGTCATAGGGCAATAGGGTGGCTGAAAGAAGCTGGGAGTAGTCTCAACCACTGGGGTGAGACTTAAAACATTAAATACCTGTACAATGCAGAATGTTAGAATTATTGTTTGGGAAGTGTTAAAGGAAAATTCCGCTTTTTAACACTTTTAGCCCATTTTCTGTAGTGTCCAGGATGAAATCGAATGATCGACACAAAAATTTTGACGATTGGTCCTGTCTCTGCTATTTGGCTCATGCAGAATCCCCCCTGGCTGCTTCAGAATGGCTTCCATAGTGCATGTCCGATAATGTCCTTAAAACAACCTTAAACGTTCTTTTTTTAAAATATGCTACTCACCGGGTCGTCAGCGCTGTTCAATGACGTTCCAAAAAAAGTTTCGTGAAGAAAAACCGTTCCTGTCTTGTTTTATTTAGCATTTTGTAAATCCCAGAACTATTTTTTCCGATACATCACAACCGCTTATAAACTTCCGCTTCCCGTTCGAATCTGAAGCGTTGCACACTCCAGACCACTATTTGGCGACGGTATCCTCTACCGTCAAACTCAAAGTCCAATATATCCTCCTCAAGAATCCACCTTTCGTATTCCATTTTCAGAGTTTTTTAAAGTGTTTAACAGAGACGTTAGCACCTCGACGTCGGAGTACACAGAGTGAAGCAGAAACACTTGGGCCTTGCGAAAAGACTACAACTAAGCGTAAACAGGCCCCATTTCCGTTTCCGGTGGCGGAGGGATATTGACTATTCCAACAGAACTCAATGGGATTTACAAAATGCTAAATAAAACACTACAGGAACGTTTTTTCTTTATGAAAATTTTTTGGAACGTCATTGAACAGTGCTGACGACCCGGTGAGTAGCATATTTTAAAAAAAGAACGTTTAAGGTTGTTTTAAGGACATGCACTATGGAAGCCATTCTGAAGCAGCCAGGGGGGGATTCTGCATGAGCCAAATAGCAGAGACAGGACCAATTGTCAAAATTTTGGTGTCGATCATTCGATTTCATCCTGGACACTACAGAAATTGGGCTAAAAGTGTTAAAGTATTTTCCTTTAATAATGGATTTTTCTTATCTTTTTTAAATTTTATTCACAAAATAGCTTTAAAATTCAAATACACAACAAAACTCACACTACATTAGATCATCCATTAGACATCCTTTCTCAGTTAGCCACAATAACTATGATTACATTTTGTTATATTTGAAGTATCATATTAGTATTTAAATATTTGAAAGGTAATAACATGATGACGTCCAAGAACACTTAGTACACACTGTATATTTCACTAAATGATTTGCCAATATCAACTGTGTGTTTTGCATTTAGGTGATATTTTAGACTCGAAGTACTCCGGTGATAAGACAATTCAACTTTGCAGTGATTACAAATAACTTTGCTTCTGTGAACTGCGCCGTGGGAAAGAACTTTAGAATGAAAATGGCCATGTAAAAGTGCCGTACCCTTCTCCATGTTTGTTGGTTTGTTTATCCGCCAATTTCCTTTCTTTTTCGGTTCCTGTACTTCCGGTTCTGGTACTTTTAGTTTTACGAAATAAAAGCCTGGGAGCAACAGACTTTTACTGTAATAAAAGAAATGATTAAAAACTGCGTTAATACGATATAAAATAATTGTCGGCGTTAACTAATTGATGAGTTAACGTGATAATAACCAGTTAACTTGCCAAGCCTTTATATATATATTAGATATATATATATATATATATATATATATATATATATGTATATATATATATATATATATATATATGTATATATATATATATGTATATATGGAAGCACTGTTTTTACTGTATATACCCCATGCACCTTTTCTGGATTCTCAGTCATAAAGTTAATAGTCATTCCGTAAAAGTTTAAAAACAATCCGCTGGACTGGTTTCCAAGGTTTGAAGATGTTTTGCTTCCCCTCCTGGAAGCTTTTTAATTCAAATGTCTGGATCCGCAGTGAGTTTCAGACTTTATATAGACAAGGCCTTGTATTGCTTGGAAACATGCAAATTGAAGCCAATGAGCGGGTCGTTAGGTTCCATTGTTAGCATGTAATATCGGAAACCTGTCTGATTCTGAAGGTCGGTCGTTGAAGGGGGGATTGTCGTTAAAGGGGGGATTGTCTTCTGTAATACCCGAAACCTGTCTATGATTGTGAAGGGTCGGTTGTTAAAGGAGGGATTGTTCACCCGGCTGAAGAGAGGAGGTACTTTGTTCCTCTGTGATGGGGTGGTGGTTGCGGTGATACCTGGAAGGGATCATCATTATAACTGAATGGTAAGTTTTTGGAAGCTGGAATCTGAGTCTACCACCTCTGTTTAAAGTCACTTTTTCTCTCTTAATATAGATTTCTTCCTTCAAGCCCCTCTCAAACCACCTATTTCTTTATCCAAAATGTGAACATTCTGGTCCTCAAAATAATGTCCTTTGTCCACAAGGTTCGGATGTACTTTAGAGTCTTGTCCAGAGGAGGCCGCTCTTCTGTCTTCTATGTTGGGCTATGCATCTGTGGAGAGGTTGTTTGGTTTCTCCAATATAAAGATCAGAGCATTCCTCGCTGTACTGAACAGCATATATCACTCCGCTCATATTGGGTCTGTGAGTTTTATCTTTAGGATGCACTAGCCTCTGTTTAAGGGTTTTGTTTGGTTTGGAATGTACTGGGAGTTTTTCAGTGACTCCAGCAACATAAGGGATTGTGATGTTTTCGCATTTAATTTTCTCACCGCTCTCTTCTACTGCGTGTCTTTTGGATTTACTTGCTGATTTGATAAAAGCCCAGTTTGGGTATCCCCAGTTTTGTAGAGCATCTCTGATGTGTTTCTGTTCTTGGAGTTTCCCTTCTGTTTTAGTAGGGACATGTTTTGCACGGTGTTGTAAGGTTCTGATGACTGAGAGTTTGTGTTCCAGTGAGTGATGCGATTAAAAGAAGATACTTGTCTGTGTGAGGAGGTTTCCTATACACTTTAATGTTTAGATTCCATCTCCTTTCATGCTCACCAAACAGTCCAGAAAAGGTAGTTTGTTGTCCTCTGCATCCTCTCTGGTGAATTTGATGTTGTGGTCAACAGAGTTTATGTGTCTTGTGAAAGCTTCCACTTCCTTTAGCTGGATTTTGACAAATGTGTCATTCACATATCTATACCCAATGGCTTGGTGGTATTCCATTGAAAGTGTCTAAAGCTCTCTCTTCCATTTCTTCCATGTAAAGATTGGCTACAATTGGTGACACTGGAGATCCCATTGCACAACCATGCTGCTGTCTGTGAAAACTATCTCTGAATTTGAAATAGGTTGTGGAAAGACAAAGGCCCTGTAGGGTGCAGATCTGGTCTGGAGTGAAATTAGTCCTGTTGTTTAAGTCACTATCTTGTTGAAGACGTGTCCTGACTGTTTCCACTGCCTCTGTTATATGTATGCATGTGAAAAGTGAAGTAACATCAAACAATACCAGGGTTTCTCCTGGTGCCATTCTTAAATGTTTTACTTTGTTAGCAAAGTCTTTGGAGTTTTCTATGTGATGTGGTGTGTTTCCCACCAAGGGGGCTAAGATATTAGTAAGCTGTTTAGCAATGTTGTATGTTACTGAGTTAACGCTGCTGACAATGGGCCTAAGTGGTGCTCCTTCCTTGTGAATTTTTGGGAGTCCATATAAGCATGGAATTCCTTCCCCTGGATATAATCTAAAATAGACTGCACTGTTAATTACCATGTCTTTTTCAAGTTGTTTGATATAGTCTACTATTTTCTTTTTGTAGGCATTGGTTGGATGTCTTTTCAAGGATTAAAACGTGTTATTCATACGTGTCGTTCAGTAGAGTGATAAGTTTGTCCTGGTAGTCTGAGGTGTTGAGGACCACGGTGCAGCTTCCTTTTTCTGCTGGTATGGTGATGCTTTGGTCCTGGCTAAGGGATGTTTTTGCTTTCATTTCCTGTGGTGTGAGGTTGGAAGGAGGTAGTTTGGCACTGGAGAGGGTAGCTGTTACCTTCATTCTGAGTTGCTATCTATTAAAATGTAAATATTTGTTTATTTAGAAAGGATTCAACAAAATGCTGAAATTTCAGATTAGTTATTTTTTTTATATATATAAGTTTGTCTGTGATATTATCAAGGCAGATATTTCGCGTCACATGACAAGTGGGCACTTGTCAAGCAGTTCCGTTTTGAATAATTTTTTTCTACTGCAGCCTATATACAATAAACACAGAGTGAAAAAGGGTTTACATATGACAGTTTTACCAAGAGAAAACTTTCAGTTCTGTTTACTTTAGACTAAATTGATGCTTATATAGTGTGGACTCAAGTGGTATTAAGTTGACTTTATTTTTGCTTTCATTGCCAACACTGGTTTGTTTTTTTGTTATGCAGTTGAGTATATATATGATCAGTTTCACTTTAAATTAAGTTAAAAGGGATGACTCATTAAGTGTTTCTTGCAGCTCATTAGTGTTAGAGCAAAAACAGTCTTGAAAAAACTATTTAACATAGAATCCTTATTAATAGCAAGCAGTTAAATTAAAGTGTTGTCTTTCCAACTAAAAATGAGAAAAACTGTCAACTCACATTTGCACACAATTAGTTAGAAGGAACTTACTTAGACAGTGCTACGGCATAGAAGGGCCAAAGGGTTAGATGTGGAGTCTATTTATCGACTCTAGACTTGGTTAAACACTTTTGTGAGATTGCACTCATTATTTTAGATGATTATGAGCAGAACTCTTAATATGCAACCAAAAAAAGAGACAGTAGATGAGCTATTTTTTGTTTTGAAATAATCACTTTAAAGCAAGTTCTTTTCCCAGATTTATTTATTGAGTAAATTTTGCTTTAGCTTATATATTTATAGAAAGGCTAAGGCTAATGTTTTCCCATGCAGTTTATCTAATTAGGACAGTTCTTTTGTCAGTATAAAATGTTGTCATCTTTATTATGTAAATAACAATGATTTAGACATGAAATGGGAGCACAGACAGAGTGGATAATTCTTACCAAATGCAGACTCCATTGTAGCAGAGATGAGTTCTTGTTGGTTTGATGAATAACTGAGAACTTTTCAATTTGTCTGAATCATTTTGTTGCGTTTCATTTGTATTGTTACATTTAAGCTGAAATATGCACAAGGATGTCAAATTCAATTCTAAATGTTTTTATTTAAATAAATGTTTACAAGAATAACCGAAATACCATGTTTGCCTCTTTGGTGTTTTATATCCACGCAGGCTGCCTGTGTGACCAGTAGTACCAACAAACTGCTCCTGATTAAGTTAAGTTATTCAGTTACAATTTTGATAGCGGCCACACTAACCGTTACCAATCAGCTGTTCAAAGAGAAACTACGGACTTGCTATGTAAGAGAATAGGCGTCATCTGTTTTTTTTTTTTTGCTCCGCTCCTTTCTTGCAAGGTGCAATCGCACCAAACAGGAAAAAGAATGGTGAGAAGATCTGGTTTGTCAAAAATCCATATGGTAACAACAGAGCGGTATCTACAAATTATAGCATAATTCTTATGTAGTCCCCAAAACTAAGACAGTTTAATTAAATTAGTGGATTAAAACTAGTGGTACTTTAACATACCAGGAAGAAGATTTCTCATCTCCATCAAAATATTTGGATAATGGCGGAGCACGTAGTTGCAGCGGCTCATTGCTCTCTCGGTCGGTGCTATGTTTGGCTGTTAGTGTACGTGTTAGTGTACATGTTGATTTGTCCTCCGTACTCGTCATGTCAGACGAACAAAATATACAGTCGGGAGGATCTACTGACGACCGGTGCCCGCTACGAACAAGATGTTACAGCTGATTTTCAATACTTGTTCAACATTCCGTGGGACATAGCGAGGAGCCCCGGCGCGCTGTGGATTACCATCACAGCACGGAGGAATCGTCGGCGGCGGAGACAGAGAAGGCAGAAGCGGGGCTGCAGGGTCGGTGTGCTAGCTAGGCTACGGAGGCAACCACACAAACCACCGCTCCTCAGCCTGTTTCTCTAGAATGAAGGACAGCTGTATTCTTCTGATCACGGAGACCTGGCTGCATCCAGACGTAGCGGACTCTGCCATTGAGCTAGCTGGCTACACAGTACAGCGCCACGACAGAACGAAAGACTCCGGTAAGAGCAGAGGAGGAGGGCTCTGTGTGTATGTGAACAACACCTGGTGTACTAACACAGCGACTGTCTTCAGCCATTGCTCCCCAGACTTGGAGTATGTGACTGATAGATGCAGACCAATATGCCTCCCTAGAGAGTTCACAGTAGTCATGGTAACCACTGTTTACATCCCACCGGATGCTAATGCTAAAACAGCTATTGGACTTTTGCATGGCAGTATCAGCCATCTGCAGAGCATCTATTCAGATGCTGTGCACATCATAGCGGGGGACTTTAACCATGCAGACATGAAGACAGCGCTCCCAAAATCCACCAGCATGTAAAGTGTGCTACAAGAAAGTCTAGCACTCTGGACAAAGTCTACTCCAACATTAAGCTTGGCTATAGTGCTAGACCACTTCCACACCTGGGTCAGTCCGATCACCTGTCCCTGCATTTAATCCCTGCTTATACCCCCATTGGAAAAACAGCTACAGCCATCAAATCCTGGCCTGAGGATGCGACACAGCAGTTGCAGGACTGTTTCGACAGGACATCAGGACCTAGGGTTTTTTACAGACAGTGTATTGTGCTACATCAAGAACTGTATTGACACTGTAGCTGGGGATAAACGCATCCGGGTATTCCCAAACCAGAAGCACTGGATGACTCAGGAGGTCCAGCATCTGCTAAAGACCAGGAATATTGCCTTCAGGTCTGAGGACAAGACTGTCTACAGTACAGCCCGAGCTAACTTGAAGAATGGCATTTGAATGGCTAAGTCTGACTACAGGAGGAGGATAGAGGGCTATTTTGACAGCAACAACAGCAGGCAGGTGTGGCAGGGAATCCAGCATCTCACCAACCACAGGACTGAACCTCTTCTTTGCCCGCTTTGAGGTGAAGCCAACAGAAGCAGCCACACTACACCAAGCGACCCACAACACCAGACCCTTCATTGTAGAGGAGCATGAGGTGAGGTGCACACTGCGGGCCGTCAACCCAAAGAAGGCTGCTGGACCTGATGGCATCCCTGGACGTGTCCTGAAAGACTGCGCCGATCAGCTGGCTGGAGTCTTCGCCAGGATCTTCAACCAGTCCCTAGCCATGTCTACAGTCCCATCCTGTCTGAATTCTTCCACCATAGTCCCCATACCCAAGAAACCACATATTTCTTCCCTCAATGACTACCGGCCAGTAGTACTAACCCCTGTTGTGATGAAGTGTTTTGAAAAACTGGTCCGGGATCACATCACAGCACTTCTTCCTCCTGGCTTTAGCCCCCACCAGTTTGCCTACAGAGCAAACAGATCCACCGAGGATTCTGTGATCACAGCCCTCCATGCTGCTCTGTCACATCTGGAGTAGAAGGGGAGCTATGTGCGTTGGCTCTTTGTGGACTATAGCTCTGCTTTTAATACCATCCTCCCTCACAGACTGGTGGACAAACTTGAGGACCTGGGTCTTCCTCACTCCACCTGCAAGTGGATTATGAGCTTCCTGTCCAACCGACAGCACAGAGTTAGGGTGGTAGAACATTTATCCACTGCCCTCAGCCTTAGCACTGGCTCTCCACAGTGTCATTATTTTTCTAAGGCTCGGACCCACATGCAGTGAAGCCAAACAGAAAGACACAATATAAAAGTTCAACGGGTTTTATTGAATAGTAATGTAAGTTCGGTGCAGAGTTCCTCCAAACTCTGCTCGGCCGGGAACTAGAAGACCAGGGGAAGACAGGCTGTTAGATTCAGGCTCAGTGGAAAATTGGAGTAGTTAATCTTGAAGGAGAGGAATTGTTGCCACTTACGTTTCCAGAGGAGAAGAGACACTCAGACTCCAGTCTGTATGTTGGTCTTCCAGAGTTTGTTTGATTCGGTGGAGGGCGGAACAGGGTTTACCCAGAACTCGGTCGGACTGGAATGATGCAGCCGCTGGCTGCAACTCAGTTTTCCTGTGGAACTTGAACAGGTCGTGGTGAAGATGATTTCCTTACTCAGAGAATGATCTCAGCGTTTTCAAAGATGACTGAATCCAAACCTCCTGTTTGGAATTCGTCGCTCAGTGTAAGTTGGGAGTAGTCGATCCAGAAAGGCCCAGTTTGCAGGAAGGCTTCCTGCCGAAAGGCAAAAACAAACAAAGCTTAGTCTCAGGGAGACAAGTACTCAGTAAAAACTCAATGTGATCTCAGCTTGGCTAGAGTACAAAAACTTAAAAGGCAAAAACTCAGATTAGGCTCAGAATAAACAAGGCTCAGCTAGTGTACCCCAAACTGGCAAACACTCTGGCATCGAAGTAGTGGCAACCAGCAGCTTAAGAGCAGTCCAGTGATGAGGCAACAGCTTGCAGGTGTGTAAGGAGACGAACCAGAGCCAGGCGCCTCCTGGTGGTGGAAGGGAGAAACACAAAACACAAGACAAAGAGACAAACACAAAAACTGGGATCCTGACACACAGGGTTGTGTGCTGAGTCCCCTCCTCTATTGTCTATACACACATGACCTGTTGGTGTGGTGCAAGGAGAACAATCTGCTCCTTAACAACTCAAAGACAAAAGAACTCATAATAGATTATAGGAGGAAAAAAACGGACATTACACCACTAAACATTGGGGAAAAATGTGTGGAGAGGGTAGCTGATTTCCGTTTCCTGGGGGTCCACATTGAACAGGGCCTCACATGGAACATCAACAGCTTGGAGCTGACAAAAAAGGCCCAGCAAAGACTGTACTTCCTTAGGGTTCTCAGGAAGAACAACATCAAGGAGAAACTGCTGGTGTCCTACAAGTGCTTCATAGAGAGCATATTGACTTACTGCATCTGTGTATGGTATAACAGCAGCACTGCGGCTCAAAGGAAAGCTCTCCAAAGGGTTGTGAATACAGCCCAAAGAATTATTGGCTGCCCTCTCCCCTCACTGGATAACTTGCACAGCGACCGCTCTCTAAAAAAGGCACAACACATCGTAAAGGACACTTCTCATCCCGGACATTCTCTGTTTACACTGTTGCCTTCAGGCAGACGATACAGAGCAATCAGAACAAGAACCAACCGTCTTAGAGACAGTTTTTACCCTACAGCAATAACAAAACTAAATGCAACCAAAAATAACCATTAATCATCATGGATTATGTGTGTGAGAATGTACTATTCTTATTAGTTGTTCTGTATCAGTTATTGTTATTTATTTCTTATATTACAGGTGCTGGTCATAAAATTAGAATATCATGAAAAAGTAGATTGATTTCAGTAATTCCATTTAAAAAGTGAAACTTGTATATTATATTCATACATTACATACAAACTCATATATTTCAGATGTTTATTTTGTTTAATTTTGATGATTACAAATGACAACAAATGAAAATCTCAAATTAATCATATCAGAAAATTAGAATATTGTGAAAAGGTTCAAAATTGATGGCCCCTGGTGCCACACTCTAATCAGCTAATTAACTCAAACCACCTGCAAAAGCCTTTAAATGGTCTTTCAGTCTAGTTCTATAGGCTACACAATCATGGGGAAGACTGCTGACTTGACAGTTGTCCAAAAGACGACCATCGACACCTTGCACAAGGAGGGCAAGACACAAAAGGTCATCGCTAAAGAGGCTGGCTGTTCACAGAGCTCAGTGTCCAAGCACATTAATAGAGAGGCGAAGGGAAGGAAAAGATGTGGTCGAAAAAAGTGTACAAGCAAGAGAGATAACCGCACCCTGGAGAGGATTGTGAAACAAAACCCATTCAAAAATGTGGGGGAGATTCACAAAGAGTGGACTGCAGCTGGAGTGAGTGCTTCAAGAACCACCACACACAGACGTATGAAAGACATGGGTTTCTGCTGTCGCATTCCTTGTGTCAAGCCACTCTTGAACCACAGACAGCGTCAGAAGCGTCTTGCCTGGGCTAAAGAGAAACAGGACTGGACTGCTGGTGAGTGGTCCAAAGTCATGTTCTCTGATGAAAGTAAATTTTGCATTTCCTTTGGAAATCAAGGTCCCAGAGTCTGGAGGAAAAGAAGAGAGGCACTTCATCCACGTTGCTTGAAGTCCAGTGTAAAGTTTCCACAGTCAGTGATGGTTTGGGGTGCCATGTCATCTGCTGGTGTTGGTCCATTGTGTTTTCTGAGGTCCAGGGTCAACGCAGCCACATACCAGGAAGTTTTAGAGCACTTCATGCTTCCTGCAGCTGACCAACTTTTTGGAGATGCAGATTTCATTTTCCAACAGGACTTGGCACCTGCACACAGTGCCAAAGCTACCAGTACCTGGTTGAAGGACCATGGTATCCCTGTTCTTAATTGGCCAGCAAACTCTCCTGACCTTAACCCCATAGAAAATCTATGGGGTATTGTGAAGAAGAAGATGCAATACACCAGACCCAACAATTCAGAAGAGCTAAAAGCCACTATTAGAGCAACCTGGGCTATCATAACACCTGAGCAGTGCCACAGACTGATCGACTCCATGCCACGCCGCATTGCTGCAGTAATACAGGCCAAAGGAGGCCCAACTAAATACTGAGTGCTGTACATGCTCATACTTTTCATGTTCATACTTTTCAGTTGGCCAACATTTCTATAAATCCTTTGTTTTTATTGGTCTTCAGTAATATTCTAATTTTCTGATATGATGAATTTGAGATTTTCATTTGTTGTCATTTGTAATCATCAAAATTAAACAAAATAAACATCTGAAATATATGAGTTTGTATGTAATGTATGAATATAATATACAAGTTTCACTTTTTAAATGGAATTACTGAAATCAATCTACTTTTTCATGATATTCTAATTTTATGACCAGCACCTGTATGTGTAAATGGTGGTGACAGTTATTTTTTGTTTTTAAGCATATGCACTGATCGATGACACTTTTTAAAATTTCGTTGTTCTTGTGACAATGACAATAAAGATAAATTGAATTGATTTATTTTACAACGAGAGCCTTAAAAGATTAATTAATTCTAGTCCTTTCATGAGCTCCTCACAACTTCAAAGAAACTTGTTATTGCAGGCATAGATGATGAGATGCTGAGTTTGGAGACAGATAACAAAAGTATTTTGTATGTTTATTCCTATTACAAAATCCCACAATGAAAAGAAAATGTTTGGCCAGAAATGTGTGATTGATAATGATGGTGAGATTTAATTATGTCATATTTAATTAAGCATTCATTACTGCATGTTTTTCTCCTATGAATTAAATAACAATATAGGGTATGCTCTCCTTGAGCTCTGAGGAAGTTGGAGCGGAGAAAGACGAGAGGAACTGTGGAGGATGTAGGCTTTGCTTTGAGCAGGCAATATGGAGGGAAGCAGGTGGAATCTGGGGGTCATCCCATGTTGAGTGCTTTCTTGTGAGTGACTTATACTGGGGAGCTTTGTGATTGGTGGAAAACCATTCCCTGCTTAAAAAAATGCATTTGTGTATAGAGGCACATCAAGACAGTCTCAAAAATCCACACACAAATGCAGTGAAGCTTAAAGACCACTGGGAGCTACTTTGTAATGACACTGTGCATGTGTGGATCTTTTATTGTGTTTGTGTGGATTTTTTGTGCTTGTGTGAATTGTTCTCTGCCTGTATAGAATTTGTATTTCCTATGTGTGGACTTTTTGTACTTTTGTGAATCATTCTTTGTGTGTGTGGATTTTGTATTGTGTGTGTGTGTGGATATTTTTTGTGTGCTTGTATGAATCATTCTGTGCATGTGTGGATCTTGGCCTGTGCATGTATGAATAATATGTGTATTTGTGAAAATAGAGACCAGTCTAGCTCGATAAACTACTGAGTGAGAGTATACCCACTTTTTCAGGGACCGCTACACCACTGGGTGCTCTATGATTGTGACAAAACTTTGGCTTTGGTTATACCCAGATGCTACTTAATTCTTGTTGCTTTACTAGCCTGTTTATCCTCCTCTGTACAAAATGTGAGTCGCAGCTCAGCAAAACCTGGAGAATCTCATTTACGTTGTTCAAGCTGTAAGTTGAGTATAAAGGAACTATTCCAATAGCCACAATAAAACTATCTGAAAAGTTTTTTATTAGCATCAATCGGGGCAATTCCTTTTCTGCTCATTTCCAACTTCAAAATGGCATGTGTGTAAATGCTGCAAGTAATCCAATTCTTTCTCACCAGCATTCTGATTAGTATTTAAGAGCCCATCACCAATATTAATGGTTGCATAGGCTGAGTCCAATAGTTGATGCTGGAGGTGAAAGAGACCGCTATTTTTCTTACAACTTAAAAGCCCGAAATCACTGGGTAATTTAAGCAAAACTCCACACTGTGGCACCAAACATCTTATTAAACTTCAAAAGCACCGTGAGGAAGTCTTCCTGAGAAAGGTTTCTGTCATGATCTTGGTGCTGATGCCTGGTCTGATTACTCATTTCCCTCACCTTATTGTCTCCGCCCAGTTCTCATTGCCAATCATTTGATCCACCAGCTTCAGTCTCTATTTAACCAGCCTTCAGACCAGTCATCAGTGCCAGGGCAAATTGAGCCAGTGGTGAGTATGTTTTGAGAATTCCTGTGTTTCTGATTGCCTGATCCTGACCTGTTCTGCCTCTCAACCTCTGAGCTAACCAGTCCCTGTTCTGATCTGTTTGCCTGACCTGTCTTCAGACTCCTGCCGGATCTCTGCCTGTTTGTGTACCAAACCTAGCGTTGCTTCCCGACTCCATTCTGGATTCACCTTTGGCATTTCTTTCGGTCTTTGGTCTCCTGGCTCTGATTACCAAACACAATACTGTGCTAACTATAGTCATTTGTACTCCCCCAACCGGGCTGATATGTTCTTCAGCAGGGGGACTGGGAGGAATGGTCTATTGAGATTCAGTAGTAAGTGGCTCAATTACCGCATGGAAAATTGGAGCAAGATTCTGATACACTTTTCCCACTGACTCCTCTATTCTAGCCAACCCCTCCCTAAGAATGTCTGCATATTATTTCCTATTACACTGAGCAAGATCTTTTAGCTCATTCAGGTAAGATTCTGTGGCAGAAACACTTCTACAATATAAACACTTCTTAAGCTTTGAATGTGATTAACTATTTCAGGGTCTGAAGAACAAGGTCTATCAAAAGGTAATTAATGTTTCTTTAGTTCCCTGACTGTAGCTTCATTAATATTAGCTTTTATTTCTTTATCCTCTGATGGCACTTTAACTAATCTACATGCTAGATTCTACAGGTGCTGGTCATAAAATTAGAATATCATGAAAAAGTAGATTGATTTCAGTAATTCCATTTAAAAAGTGAAACTTGTATATTATATTCATACATTACATACAAACTCATATATTTCAGATGTTTATTTTGTTTAATTTTGATGATTACAAATGACAACAAATGAAAATCTCAAATTAATCATATCAGAAAATTAGAATATTGTGAAAAGGTTCAAAATTGATGGCCCCTGGTGCCACACTCTAATCAGCTAATTAACTCAAACCACCTGCAAAAGCCTTTAAATGGTCTTTCAGTCTAGTTCTATAGGCTACACAATCATGGGGAAGACTGCTGACTTGACAGTTGTCCAAAAGACGACCATCGACACCTTGCACAAGGAGGGCAAGACACAAAAGGTCATCGCTAAAGAGGCTGGCTGTTCACAGAGCTCAGTGTCCAAGCACATTAATAGAGAGGCGAAGGGAAGGAAAAGATGTGGTCGAAAAAAGTGTACAAGCAAGAGAGATAACCGCACCCTGGAGAGGATTGTGAAACAAAACCCATTCAAAAATGTGGGGGAGATTCACAAAGAGTGGACTGCAGCTGGAGTGAGTGCTTCAAGAACCACCACACACAGACGTATGAAAGACATGGGTTTCTGCTGTCGCATTCCTTGTGTCAAGCCACTCTTGAACCACAGACAGCGTCAGAAGCGTCTTGCCTGGGCTAAAGAGAAACAGGACTGGACTGCTGGTGAGTGGTCCAAAGTCATGTTCTCTGATGAAAGTAAATTTTGCATTTCCTTTGGAAAGGTCCCAGAGTCTGGAGGAAAAGAAGAGAGGCACTTCATCCACGTTGCTTGAAGTCCAGTGTAAAGTTTCCACAGTCAGTGATGGTTTGGGGTGCCATGTCATCTGCTGGTGTTGGTCCATTGTGTTTTCTGAGGTCCAGGGTCAACGCAGCCACATACCAGGAAGTTTTAGAGCACTTCATGCTTCCTGCAGCTGACCAACTTTTTGGAGATGCAGATTTCATTTTCCGACAGGACTTGGCACCTGCACACAGTGCCAAAGCTACCAGTACCTGGTTGAAGGACCATGGTATCCCTGTTCTTAATTGGCCAGCAAACTCTCCTGACCTTAACCCCATAGAAAATCTATGGGGTATTGTGAAGAAGAAGATGCAATACACCAGACCCAACAATTCAGAAGAGCTAAAAGCCACTATTAGAGCAACCTGGGCTATCATAACACCTGAGCAGTGCCACAGACTGATCGACTCCATGCCACGCCGCATTGCTGCAGTAATACAGGCCAAAGGAGGCCCAACTAAATACTGAGTGCTGTACATGCTCATACTTTTCATGTTCATACTTTTCAGTTGGCCAACATTTCTATAAATCCTTTGTTTTTATTGGTCTTCAGTAATATTCTAATTTTCTGATATGATGAATTTGAGATTTTCATTTGTTGTCATTTGTAATCATCAAAATTAAACAAAATAAACATCTGAAATATATGAGTTTGTATGTAATGTATGAATATAATATACAAGTTTCACTTTTTAAATGGAATTACTGAAATCAATCTACTTTTTCATGATATTCTAATTTTATGACCAGCACCTGTAGTAGCAATCTACTTCTTGGTTGGACAGACCACTAACCAAACTAACTCTGTGAATCCTGATATTCTTTGACTTGACAACTTCTATTCTATTTCAGCAAAAATAATAAAAAATGTGAATATACATCCAGTTTGAAAATGCAACCAATTATATATATATATATATATATATATATATATATATATATATATATATATATATATATATATATATATATATATATATATATATATATACATATATATATATATATATGAGAACACATATGTGGACAACATGTTGGGATCTGGAGATCTGCCACCTGTCTCCAGCAGAGAGCGCTATGGGTCTCCTTAGCTGGAGCCTCCTGCACACCTGAGGATCATCAGCCCATCAGGAGACCTACATAAGCAGCAGCCAGACCTGTCTTCAGGGCCGGAGTGTTGACCAGTTTTGGTTAGCAGAACCTGATCCTCAGCCTGCACATAGAATCTCTGTCTGCAATGGAGAGTAACCTGATTCTAACCAGCCTCTGTCTTCTCTGCCTTATAGGAAACCTGATCCAAGTCTGTAGCTCTGGAGGAGCTCATGTTTGGAAACCTGCTTGCCTACCCTAAGAAGCCAAACCTGAAGATCCTCAGTCTGAATCTCCCTGCTAGTTCTCAGGAGAGAACGTGGAGAACTACTCAAGGTCTGAACCTCGCTAGCCTGAAGCTAAGCTCTCCCGCTGCTAAGCTCTCTGCTGAACCCACAGTCTCTGGACCCAACCGGTTCCCCCTCTCCACCGATCAGTCTGAACCTCATCAGGTACAACTCTGAATCAAAACCCTGTCAAGACATCATAGTTACCTGGCTAACCAAACTATCCTTCTCTGCAGATTACTCTGTGAAACCAAGTCCCGGACCAGTACCAGAACCAGTGCATTGTTTACTCTGTGTTTGCCTTTCTTTAATAAACTGTTAAACTTTTACCCTGCTTCGTGTGGTGTTCTGCATGTTGGTTTAATCACAGAGACCCATCATGACAGAACACTCCGGCCACAAACAAAACCCAGCAGACACCCTACGGAGGCTAATCGAGGAGCAAGCCGATCTGATCCATGAACACGATTCAACCCTCCATGAGTTAGACACTCGATTGGAGTTAAAGAATCAAACTTTTCAAGAATTTGCAGGCTTTGTGAGAAACGCTAACACGGCGCCAGCTCAACTTCCGGTTCCGGAGTCAACTCCGCCTCAAGGGTCAGAGCCAGTCTCGTCACTTCCGGAAATCGGTCCGTCACCTCCTGCACTCCGTCCCTCACTTCCTGAAAGGTATTCTGGCATACCTAGTAGATTTAATGGATACCTGCCTTAGTGTAAAATGTTTTTTGAACTCTCTCCTTCCAGTTTTCGAAACGACAAGGAAAAAATAACCTTTATTCTGTCACGATTATCAGGAAAGGCCCGCAAATGGGGAAAGACCAGTTTTTCTTCTAAATCCAATACATATGGACATTTTTTGAAAGAATTCTCTCTAGCTTTTTCTGAATCTGCTAAATCTCAGGGTCTGTCAAACTTCGGGGATAGATCCATAGAAGATTTTTCTGTTGACTTCCGGGTCAGAGCCGCTACTTCCGGTTGGACTGATTCCATGCTCAGAAACATTTACTTCCACGCTTTAAATGAAGATATTAAGAATGAGTTGGCAAAAACCTGAAACCTTAGATGAGCTCATTTGTGTAGCAGGCCATCTGGATTACAAGAGACGAACCAGAGTCAGGTCTAGATCCAGGACCCCAGCTCAACCCAGCTCAGTCCAGTCCAGCCCAGTCCAGCTCAGTTCAGCTCAGTACAGTCCGGCTCGGCCCAGTTCAGCCCGGTTCAGTCCAGTTCAATCCGTTCCAGTCCTGTTATGTCCAGTTCAGCCCAGGTCAGCCCAGTTCTGTCCTGTTTAGTCCTGTCCAGCCCAGTCCAGCTCAGTCCTGCCCAGTACAGTTCTGTACAGCCCTGTTCAGTCCATCTCAGCCCAGTTCAGTCCGTTTCAGCCACCACTTACACGATCATCACTTAGAACCATCCATTAGAAAACTTAAAATAGAACCACGTTTAACTCCTCAAACAATAAGAGCTCCATTTATCCAGGAGTCAGATCTTTGGAGTTTTTTCTATGGGGATAGAGAGGATCTCTTTCCCTTCATGCCACCACATTCAGCTCCCCGCCAGCCAGACCCCGTTTCAGAACCTCCGACAGCCAGAGCTCCACACATCCAGGAGTCTGACTTCTGGAATTACTTTTATGGGGATAGAGAAGATCTCTTCCCTTTCATGCCATCTCATTTTTCTCTCTGCCAGCCAGAACAAGCGTCACCATCCATTTTAAATCCAATTAGCCTAGACCCAGAACCAGTTTGTGAACCTGATTGCAAACCAGTTAGCTTTGCGTCCAAACCCATTTACACATCTGTTAGCCTTTTGCCAGAATCAGTCTGTAAACCAGAACCCATTAGCCCAGCTTCTGAGAACCCCCGACGTAAGAGACGGCGTCGCCGTAAGCCCGCTCTGAGCCGCCTAGAGACCCCTGAACAAGCTCTGAGCCGTCTAGAGACCCCTGAGCCAGTTCTGAGCCATCTAAAGACCCCTGAGCCAGCCCTGAGCCGTCTTGGGTCAGCTCTGTGCCATTTAGAAACCCCTGAGTCAGCTCTGTGCTGTTTAGAGACCCCTGAACCAGCTCTGAGCAGTCTAGAGACCCCTGAGTCAGTTTTGAGCCGTCTAAAGACCCCTGAGTTAGCTCTGTGCCGTCCAGAGACCCCTGAGTTAGCTCTGTGCCATCCAGAGACCCCAGAGTTAGCTGTGTGCCGTCCAGAGACCCCTGAGCAGAACTTTAAAGAGGTGTCAGAATACGAGGTGTTTGATCTTACGCCTCCGAGGACCTCTCTGCAGATGCTCCTGATCGCCAAGAGCTCTCTACGAGAATTACAAGTCACTTCTGAGACTGAACCTTTGCCGCCATGGGCGGTTTCTCCCATGCTGGACTTGGAGCCACAGTCAGTGGTCTCCTCTGTTCCTGATGTGGAGCCACAGTCGGTGGTCTCTCCTGTTCCTGATTGGGAACCACAGTCAGTGGTCTCCTCTGTTCCTGATTGGGAGCCACAGTCGGTGGTCTCCTTTATTCCTGATGTGGAGCCACAGTCAGTGGTCTCCTCGGTTCCTGTTTGGGAGCCGCAATCGGCGGACTCCTCTGTTTCTGACCCGGAGCCGCAATCGGCGGGCTCCTCTGTTCCTGACCCGGAGCCGCAAGCGGCGGGCTCCTCTGTTCCTGACCCGGAGCCACAATCGGCGGGCTCCTCTGTTCCTGACCAGGAGCCGCAATCGGCGGGCTCCTCTGTTCCTGACCCGGAGCCGCAATCAGCGGGCTCCTCTGTTCCTGATCCGGAGCCGCAATCGGCGGTCTCATCTGTTCCTGTCCAGGAGCTGCAGTCGGCGGTCTCATCTGTTCCTGTCCAGGAGCTGCAGTCGGCGGCCACCTCTGGGCCTGTTTCTGAGTCGCAGTCAGCGAACCCTCCTGCTCCAGTTCCAGAGCCGCAGTCCGCGGCCCCCTCTGAGACTGTTGCTGAGCTGCTGAAGAGGGGACGGCGTTCACCTTGGGGCTTCCTGTTTAAACTGGGGCGTCGTCTTCCTTCTAAGATCCTGCAACGGCGGTTGAGACGTCGTCTTACCCCAAGGAGTCAGCAGCGACGGAGATGTCATCCACCCACAACCCTCCTATGTCACCTGACTCACGGCCGGCCTCCTGAACGTCTGATTCGCCTTCGGCCCTGCGGCCGGCCTCCAGAACCTCTGCCATGCCTCCGGCCCATCGGCGGGCCCCCTGAGATGCTGCTTCGTCTCCGGCCCCGCGGCCGTCCTCCTGAGCATCGGCCTCGCCTCCGGCCCAACGGCCGACCTCCAGAACTTCTGCCACGTGTCCGGCCCTGCTGCCGGCCCCCGGAACGTCGGCCATGCTTTCGGCCCCACGGCCGGCCACCTTAGACTCTGCCCCGCTGCCGGCCCCACGGCCGGCCACCAGAGACTCTGCCCCGCTGCCGGCCCCACAGCCGGCCACCAGAGACTCTGCCCCACTGCCGTCCCCACGGCCGGCCACCAGAGACTCTGCCCCTCTGCCGGCCCCATGGCCGGCCACCCGAGACTCTGCCTAATATGTTGTCAGAGACTTTCTTTGCTTTCATCCACCGTAAGTGGATCGTTTTTTGTTCCGCATTCGGTTTTTGTTTTTTGCCCTCCTTGCCTAGCTCCCCCTCCGCCCACCCTGGGTGGGTTGTTTTCGGTTTTGGACTCTGTTTTTGTTGTTTCTTGCCCTCCTTGCCTAGTGCCCCCTCCGTCCACCCTGGGTGGGTTGTTTTTTGTTTTTTCCTTTTTTTGATCTAGTCTGGTGCGTCTTGTATCCGCCCTTGAGGGGGGGTACTGTTGGGATCTGGAGATCTGCCACCTGTCTCCAGCAGAGAGCGCTATGGGTCTCCTGAGTTGGAGCCTCCTGCACACCTGAGGATCATCAGCCCATCAGGAGACCTCCTACATAAGCAGCAGCCGGACCTGTCTTTAGGGCCGGATTATTGACCAGTTTTGGTTAGCAGAACCTGATCCTCAGCCTGCACATAGAATCTCTGTCTGCTCTGGAGAGTAACCTGATTCTAACCAGCCTCTGTCTTCTCTGCCTTATAGGAAACCTGATCCAAGTCTGTAGCTCTGGAGGAGCTCATGTTTGGAAACCTGCTTGCCTACCCTAAAAAACCAAACCTGAAGATCCTCAGTCTGAATCTCCCTGCTAGTTCTCAGGAGAGAACGTGGAGAACTACTCAAGGTCTGAACCTCGCTAGCCTGAAGCTAAGCTCTCCCGCTGCTAAGCTCTCTGCTGAACCCACAGTCTCTGGACCCAACCTGTTCCCCCTCTCCACCGATCAGTCTGAACCTCATCAGGTACAACTCTGAATCAAAACCCTGTCAAGACATCATAGTTACCTGGCTAACCAAACTATCCTTCTCTGCAGATTACTCTGTGAAACCAAGTCCCGGACCAGTACCAGATCCAGTGCATTGTTTACTCTGTGTTTGCCTTTCTTTAATAAACTGTTAAACTTTTACCCTGCTTCGTGTGGTGTTCTGCATGTGGGTTTAATCACAGAGACCCATCATGACACAACATATTTTAGCTTCTGTCTTCTGCCTTTTTCGAATAAGATATATATTAATGTATTTATTCAGGTGCCTTTTCAAGTCATAGGACTCAAAAGCACAGTACACTAGGCTAAGTCATTCACCCATTCACTTATACACACTAATGGTAAGCCACAACTGCCCTGGGGTTCCCTAACAGAAGCAAGGCTGCCATACACAGATGGCACCAGAATGCAATACGGGTGAAGTGTCTTGCCCAAGGACACAACAACTGAGACAAACAGAGCTGGTGTTCAATCTGGGGCCCCTTTTACACCACTGTTGTGCTATAAGGGAGTATTGGGTTTGGACTGTCTAAAGTACAGGAGCCTGAGCTAAAGTTGTTACATTTGAATATGCTGAAATTTCCTTTGTCAGTGACAAGAATTAGCAAGCTTCACAATGTGCAGATCAAAGGTACACATAAGGAGACGTTATGAGAAGAGATAATTGATAAACTGAAGGGAGAGCCCCTTAGTAGAAGGAATAGAGGTAGACCAGACATGATATATGCAAACATAGTTGAGCATAGCATGGGAAGTGTTAAAGCTGTGGGAAAAGGTTGTGGTAAATGCCACTGGGGTATTCCAAAAAGGTAGTGTATTATATTATTTTATTTTATATTACATGATACTATATTATATCATATTATTGTTAAACAACGTAAAAACTGTTATATGATAAAATACAGGTACATTTAGATTAAACACAAAGTGACAGCCGTAACAATATAGTTCTATTTTTGTCTTTTCTCACAAACAGCCGCTACCAGCAACTATCTCTGTAGCTGTTTTTCCTCCAAGCTGGTCTGCCTTGTGTTTAGATCTATTTATGAACCCTCCAGGGAAATGTTATAGCAGCTCTGATCAGTCCCTCTAACTGAGAGAACCGACTGCAACACTGCAGCATCGCTGGGGGGTTAACTATCCTCCACCAAGGGCAGCCAAATCAACAAATCAGTCAACACCTAGAGACTCCTGTCCTTGCCACTATCATTATGTCTTCTGTCTCTTATATGTTTGATTGTCATTTTGTTGTCTAGAACGATGCAACAGAAAGTTGTTTTAATCATCACCTGCTGTATGTTAAATTTGACTATTACTACATCAGAAAAATGCACAAAATGCTGTAATATAGGTAAGTAAGTTTCTGCATTATTAATCAGCTACCTTAGGTAAAGTTAATCGGTACTCAAAATATATTTTCACATAGCCTTTTGTAAATCTTAAAGTGATAAAAAATACATTTATCATTCATTTTTACAGTCATCATTGACTGCTTTCATGACATTGATTAAATCCAACATTGTGTTTATGGGATGTGCTGGGTTAGAGGTTTGTTGCACTGAAATGGGGGCGGTTCTAGTTTAGATTTGTTATTATTTAAACTAGCCACCTAAAGTGGGATTGAATTAAGATTGAATTATAAATATGTAGGACAGTTTTATGTCTAGCAGCGCAGTGTTGGCCTGGTGGTTAAAGCAGTGCACTTGTGCTCTGAGAAGTTTGCAAGTACCCGGTTCCATCCCCACAGCCTGCACCAGTGTTGTATAGTAACGAAGTAAAAATACTTCACTACTGTACTTAAGTATATATTAGAATACTTTATACTTTCCAAGAGTATAAGTTTTTTGAGAACTTTCACTTTTACTTCACTACATTTGCGAACATAATTGCATACTTTTACTCCGATACATTTTCAATGTTTGGTTTAGTTACTAAGTAAAAGAAAAAAAAACGAGCGAGAGAAACGCAAGTGTTTTGACCCCACCTACTGTACTGACTACAAAGTCGGGTCTTGCCTGGGCTTGTTCATCAACACCAATAGGATACGCCTGTTTCCTAAAGCCAGACTAAATTTATACTACATTTGGTTGTTTATATTATTTTAAGTGAATTTAACCTTCAAAGTTTACCAAAATAAAAAAAAAATTCATACAAACTGCACTACTTTTTACTTACATTACATACATTACATTTTCACTACATTACTTGAGTACATCTATTTTTACAGTACTTATTATACTTAAGTACAAGCCATTTCAGATACTTTAAGACTTTTACTCAAGTAACATTTCAGTCAGTGACTTGGACTTTTACCAAAGTAATATTTTGGAGAGGTACTTATACTTTTACTTGACTCGGAGATTTCAGTACTTTATTCAACACTGGCCTGCACTCTGGGTTCCTGAGCAAGACCATTAACCCCACACTGCTCCCAGGGTGCCACATAATGGCAGACCACTGCTCCCCAAGGGGATGGGTTGAATGCAGAGTGAATTTCCCCATTGTTGGACGATAAAGAGATTTACATTTTACATTTACACTGACTATAACAGATTATAATAATAAGGAAGTTGTAGGTTGATAAAAGATTTTTGCTAATGATTTTTCCATGACTTATTACATGTAACACAGCTTGGTGACACCAATTTAAAACAAAAGTCCAGGGATATTATAGAGAAAGTAACCAGCTCCATTTGAATCATCTCATTCAGAGCCATGCAAACCTCTTTGCAGAAAACCGTGTCAAGTGTGTTCATCCCCATTGACTTTCACGAGCTCTAAATGCCACAACCTCATCCGAGGCGATTTTCTGTCAGATCGGATGTGATATTAAATTTAGTGTTTTTAGGTCTTAAAGGTGCAATAGGAGATCTTTTCTGACATTTTTTACCATGTGGCTTAAATATCCCCACAGCCACTTAGCAAGCAGTGAAATAGAGGGTCTGGAAGTGAAACCAAACTAAATGGTCCCTGCTACAGTGAGAAATCAATAAATAACCCCAACCAATCACAAAAGACGGTCCGTTGTATACGACTGGTTCCTGACACATCAATCATGATCATCTGCTTGTCCCTCTCCCCTGTGTGTGTATGCCCCTGACACATGAATGATATGCAATGATTTGCCTGTAACAATGGCAGCTATATTTGCTGTGAACAATGGGTAAAAAGTAGTTTGAATCTATTTTGAAGTGACAAGTCCACCTGAAAATATTGCAGTGCAGTCAGTTTATCCAGATTACCATCCTGCCTTCAGATATTTTTTCTGTCGGAGCCGCTCAGAGCCCTGTACATCGGCGGTGAATTGTCACTAGGAATCCCATTCAACAGCAGCTTCTGGTCCGGTCGCCTCTCCGAGGTTTGCTGCGGGGGCAGTGACCGGCTGGAATGTGTGTTTCATGTATGTAAATAAATTTTGAAGGCATAGTATTGAGGGGTGGTCTGAAGGGAGAGGCATGGTTGTGTATGTTCAAAAATATAGCTTGATGGAACCATTTGTCCAAGATATCCTACAGCACCTTTAACGGCAGCGTCACACTGGTTGGTGCACAACTTTCTAATTATTTTCCATGTCATACTGACTGCGTACTGTATATAGAGTCTCTGACCACACAGGGTGAGCAGTTCCAGATATGTACAGATTTTTTTTCACTTCTGCCTGTTATCCCACATTTATATGCTGGCTGAAGCAGTGAGAGCAGTGAGAAAGAAATCTGTTTTTGATTAGAAAAAATTTCATAAAGAGCGGGGAGTGATAAGCTGCCCTTTCCTACATTTTCTGCCTTTGATGTTTTTATGAGAGTAAAAGACGATTACTATTTTATCTTTTTTCTGTCTTCCTGAACTCTTATCATGGGTAAAATAATCTGTTTTTTTTAAAAGTTGTATTGATAAATTATTGCATAGATATAATTATTTCCCCCCAAGTGGGTGTGTTTTACTGTGTAAGCGCATCTCTCTCGCTGTCAGTCCCATGCAATTGACTCTAAATTGCTGTATAGTTCAACTAAAATAAACCTGGGGACTATCTACACAAGCCCCTTTGCAGAAAATCATGTTGGGTTCTTCCTCATTGACTCTCAATAGCTACATTTACATGGACACAAATAACCAGGCAGAGGGCCTGATCAGATCAAAAATGGCTCACGTAAACATGTAAGACTGAAGATTTTAATCCGATTCCAATTAGACATTTTTTATAATTACCTCCGCGGCCCCAGAATGTTATCTAAGTAAAATCCATTAGAGAAATTAAGGTAACATTAGGCATAGGGCCTTTAAGTGAACACTTCCACGACATGTGGGCATAATACCAAATGGGCCACTAAAAACTACCCCTACGCATTAACCCTCCGTTTGTGCGTTCCTCTATATAAAGGTAGGTCCCAAATCCTATAGTGGTTAAGGCGAATGGACCAGTCAGCATCAGTGCAGATTCATTGGAATTCCACAGTAGGTTTTTCACGTTCGCCTAATGGTGGAGGAAACACCTACATTTACATATAACTTCAGCTGGTTTGCTGCATCTTTGTCACAATCAAAGAAAAACACAAGTTAGGCAAAAGAAAAGATATGGGTTCCTTTGAAACACTTTAATTAGATTGTATAAATATAATTTTAAGAAAGGTTTACATTTTTTATTTCTTTTCATCCTGCACAACATAGCTACAACCAATCAATGGGGAGTCACGGTGTTGCCAAAGCAACCACTGCTTTCCTTTTCCGGTGGGGGGAAAAGGGCACCTCATTCTCATTTATACCCCTCCTACCTTCAATCAAGGCTCCCTCCACAGCTGCAAGTGGAGGGCGTGACACTGGTTAGTTAAGAGATGGGGCATAGGTAGCATTTTGGGATTGAGCAATTGAAGGAGCTACAACACTTCTTCTCTGTCATCAAGTCAGATCACAATGCAGCCAGTCCCAGAATCGAAGTCTTGAGAAAAGTTTTAATTGCCACCTATTGGTGTGTTTTTGCTATGATAGCATGTTTAAAAATTAAAGTAAAATGCAAACAAGACTAAACCTATTGGAAATTAACAGATTTTCCTAGGAAGTCCTTTTTGGAATTCAGTAGTGGATATATAGCTTTCCATTTTTTGCTTTGTGCTGTATCATGCAGATATTGTCACCCATTTTTTTGGACAGCCTGTCCAGAGCACAAAGCCAAGCCTACATCAAGCCTCGAAAGCAAATATTTACCAACCAAATTACCAAATGAGACATCCTGCTATCTTAATAACAAAAGGCTTCACTCTTCTTTTAATAAACCTCAGATTCCTAAATCAATCTGAATTAAAGTATTTGATTACCAGTTTCCTAGCAACCAAAGACCAGGGCCATCTGTTGCTTGTGCAGGCAGACGAGTCGGTCTGTGTTTAAGCCAGCAGGGAGGAATTCCACCACGCTTTCGATCTTCTGAGCGCATGTAGAGGTGTTTCTTTTACACTATAAGAGTGAGAATGAGCCAAAAGGCGATACAATAGTTTGCTGTATCTTTCACGCACCTCACTGAGAATGCATGAGCAATGTGCAATCCTTTTAATAATTCAACCTTTGACTGTAGGGGAAAGAAATGCAATATTCATACAGACAAATGTCCAACTCTATTTCTCTTCAGACCCTAAGAGGATGACACACTTTCTTTGAAATAGCAGACTATAGAGACAAACACAAAGAGATACCAAGACAGGTTAAAAAATGTCATTAAGTGAAAACACTGTCAGTGTAAACGTAGAGCAAATATGTCCAAGAATTTTGTTGTGTGAATTTCTAAGAAGTAAATATGTAAAAGTGTAAACCCTGTTTCACATTGAGTATTGTGTGATAAGTCAAAATAATAGACTAGTTGCTAGTTTAGGTTGAATTACAACAGGAAGCAAAGTAAACGTAAAATAAAATAGCTGTAAACAGAAAATATGTATTATTAATGATTATTTTGTATAAGAATATATAAGACTTAACAATAAACAAGAACATGTTGGCATATCAAAATCTAACCCCAGTCCTATGGAGCTCAGTATTTTAGTTTGGCCTTTTCAGTTTCATACTTCCTAGTTTTACCACTTGGATGTTCACACTGGAGAGAAGAAGGATGTTCTTCAGACACAGGCTCAGTTATGCTCTGGGCACAGGCTCGTCATCTCCAGACAGACAGAATCCAGGAATCCAAGCCAGCTTCCTAACTGGCAAATACAACAAAATTGCCTGTACTCAATAATGATATTGCATACACCAAAATAAAATAAATCTGCAAAAGATTCTTGGTCCCATTATCTTAAATTTACAACAATGATATTAGACATGTTTTTGTTTGAAAATATAATATGTTGTACATTATATCATCTTTTAAAACCATGTAAAACAAATGCCCTTTTAAAAAATACCATGAAATTATGATTATTCTTTAAATATTTTAATATTTAATAATTAAATAATTAAAAACAAAATCAGTTTATTACCTCAACAGGGAGTATTTGTCCTTAACGCCTCTTACCGCCTCAGAGGGACTGTCACAGTGCTTCTAGTCTACTATTTGCTTTTAAAGAACCTATTCATGTTGATCTAGCTTGGATGGTTGGTAACATATTTCCCAAAGGCAAGCACGGACTATTGAACCTACACACTGGCTGTGACTTTGGTTTACCTATGACTTTACAATAAATTTACCAAGACAACTAAATCAACAAAAGTGCCTCAATTATCTCAGACTACTGGACTTTTTAATCATCATATGTTTGATGTTATCTGGAGACATCCCCTGCTCAGGCCCAAGCCGCTGCGAGATGCCAGGAGTGGCTAACCCACGTACAGAGGACAAATGTTTCACTCATTCCTTGTTGGTATGCTCAGGTAAATCTCTGTTTTCTTCAGCACAACATCCTAAACCTCTTGTTTCTCTGTATCCATCATCAGTGGTGGCTGAGCCATCTGTCTGTTGAGGCAAGTTCAGGTCGATGGTGTGGATGGAGCAGCACCAGGGAAGTCTGTTGGGTCGGTAACTCCAGAGCCAAGGATTTTTGTTGTGTGTCAGACAAAAGCTTCTGTTGTGAGTCTGTGAGACGACAGTGGAGTGTAGCCTTGGCCTCATATGGGAGCCGGAGGCCTGATCCAAACACACAACAACACACTTTTCTGAATGGCCGCTCTACCACCAGGTAACCACCTTAAACTGGAGGCTGTTCAATCCAGGGGTAGCCATCACCAGAAAAAAGCATTTTTTCAAACTGTCAATCACTCAAAAATAGTTTGGGACCCCAGGGCAAAACCTACGGTCTGGCACAGGGGGCATTTAAATATAAGAAACATCATGTCAAAACCAGATCAAATCAGTCACATGTTTGTGAAGAAAAAAATCTGTCTTATCTCTGTCTATCTGACACCTGGCTCTATAATACTGCTCCCTCTGTAGCACTTAACAGACTTGTTCTAATACACTGTTAAAAGAATAAAAGGGAACACTAAAATTATGTGTGTTTATGTCGATATGACTGAAGATCTTCACTAAGTGTTCCAACTGATTGTTGGATGTTGGATTAAGTCATTTCAAAATCTTTCAACTGGAGCTTAACATTTTGAAAATTCTTTTAGTCAATTTAAGAGGGAAACAATAAGTAGCAATTTTTTTAGATTTGTGTAATTTACCTAATTAGAAAACTTCCATCAAACATTGTTAAAGGGTAAAGGAGCAGTTCCAAATAATGTTCTGCCAAGCCACAGAGAAGGTTAAAAGAAATGTAATATTAAAAGTAATAGATTTTATAAAGGCCTTCTGTGTGATTTTGGGTTTTAAGAAACATGACAATGTTGTTCATTATTCAACTCTTCATCTCTTACAGAAATCAAGAGAGACCTGCTTGATTGAAAAAAATGCTTTTTCACAACCAAAATAACAATTTAACTAATTAAAACTTGGACTCCCATGAGGTATGTGTAACCAGGATAATTTGTTTCCATTTTTGTTAAATTCAGTTTTCCTTTTTTTATTTTATTTAAATATTCATTTAAAAATAAAATCCTCTTCTCTGGTTTGAAGAATTTAAACTGCAAGTATTTTGAATTGCAAAACATTATCATTGTATGCTTAAATGAAATGATTGAGTACTCACATGAGTTTAATGTTATAAACTTATTTCACTACAGCAATATTTTGATGGACAAAACCGAAGATTGATCAATCAGGCCTGTTTTATGCAGGCTAGGTTTCCATTTCAGGATTTTTTTCCAGGATCTCATTTCATAATTTGTCTCCAGGACTCTGACTGTCTGGTGGATCAGACTGGTGAATCTAGACCCATATAACGCATAAAAGGAAAAAGCACTTTCTGTTAACTATGTCCCAACTAGGAACTGGTTGAATTCCTTGGTTAAAGGAATTCAAAGAAATAAAAGACATGTCACTAATTTTGCACCATTCTGTTGTCTGTCAGTGTTTTTATACAAATGTACCACTCCCTCCAGCAGTTGAAATTAAGAAATTCTTTCTGAATAAATTATTTAATTTCTTTAAAGCTACAGTGTGTAATTTTCAGCGACATCTAGCGGTCAGACTGCAGACTGCAGCAACATGAACGTCTCCCCCCCACCGCTTCTCCCCCCCAACAGTACGGCGAGCGTTACGGGACAAAATGTCTTCCACGACGTCCGCATCACCTACCTTCTCAAGTGATGAGGTTTGTTTACATAGATAATTTTACAGATAGTATTTCATTAGTCTGTGTAGGGTATAGATTTCATGTAGACTTAAGATAATAAATATACCCGTTATTTTTTCTACGTCGTTGTGACGTTTTGGTGAGCTGCTTTGCATGGTGATATAAACAGACGAAGTAATTGTAGTCATTAGTTTAACAGCGAGATTGTGTTCGCTGGAAGAATATATATTCCCCGTTTACAGAGTCCAAGTCTTGTTTGTGGCACGGGGGTTACAAGGCAAGGAAGAGGGAAAGGAAGAGGGCAGAGAGGCCGGGGTGAGCGTGCAGCTGGGGCCAGGCGAGAGAGGGGAGCCAGCGGGGTGAGAGCAGAGGAGGAAAGGCTTAAAGATCTCCAAAGGAGCCGGAGAGAAGTAACCGAGGTATATATCCAGAAAATTATTTTACAGAAAATTACTGAATCATTACCTGTGAAACGTCAGGGACGTTGCTGAATAAGTATACTGGAGAGTAACAGCATCATCACGCAGCATGTTATTGTTTTAGACAGGTCTGAGCATCCTGTACTCCAAAAACTGCAGTGATATTAGACAATTGTGTGTATAGGATTAATTACCTGTCCAAGAGAAAACTGGCAACTTGAGCGTCACTTTGAAAACCTTTTTCCTCCATCAGTGACTTCCATCGTGTAAATGCCGTGCCAATGTTGATCCGTGTTTTTTGTCGTTTCTTGTCACTCTTGCGTTTATTCTCGTCGTGTTTCCGCTTCTTAGATGACGGGGGTTCGGTGTCCGCCGCTTTTCGTTGTGATACAGAGTAGGCATGATCCTCCATTCGTCTGATGTTTGGCCACACAGTGCCAAACAGTTTGCAAAGTCACTCACGCCTGCCGCCTTGTTTACCTTTCTTGTTACCGAGGCGCAGTATACCTGCTTCTTCTTCTTCTTTGGTTTCAGGCAGACTAAACGCTTCTCAGGCATAATACTGCCATCTACTGTTCAGTACCGTCTCAGTTCATCTCTCTCAACTTGCCGTAGTTATTTTCGAGCGTCATGGGAGATCTCGCAATCGCTAGTTTGTTGCCTCTGCGCTGCCGTAGCGCAAAGATGTCAGCCTCCATGGCTGCGAGACCCGCTCCTATGTAATTATAAATAACGAATTCTAAGGCAACGCAAATGTTATGGTTAAAAGGCTGAGCTCATAGGTGATGATAAATAACATAGTTATGTATAATATATTAAATTTCTGAATTTATATGCCTGTAATTATTACACACTGTAGCTTTAAGCATGCTAATATTCACATATGTAATACATGTTACACGTGCTAATAAAATATGAATTAAAACAAGCATATTTCATGAGATTTCTCTTTTAGCAAATATAGCCTCATTAGTAAACTAATTTTATTGTTTCTTTCTCTGGCTTCTGTGGATGTATTTTGACCTTACATTTGTCTACCGACCAAGCAATCTTTTAGAATTTCTATGGATGCCATACTTAAAAATTGGATTAGTATACTCAGTTCATATCTTAATTCCTTTTTGGGGGTTGTCTGATGTTCTCCTCAAATCAAGACATGAGCTGCATTTTGCCTCTGTCACTAACTGACGTATAAGTGATCTCTGTAATATCCTCAGATTTCTTACAGCACTGTAATTGCCTCCCAGCTCAGTAAGAACCAAATTGTTTTTGCTGCAACATAGGAAGGCAATGATAAGGCTTTCCCAGCTTTATTTTATTAAAGGCATCATCTCATTAAATGCATCTTAGTTTCAATGGCTTTCAGTGTCCACTGTGAACATTAGCCACTTTGTCAAAAAGAGATTACATTAGATTGTTGTGTTATGTCAGAGTCTGAGATTTGAATCTAGAGTAGTGCCAATGGCTGAAGTCAAATCAGAAAAGCACAGATAAAAATAGAAAGATTAGGTGGAAATGTATGTAGGGATTTCAATCCCTGTTGACCAGGCATCATGTCTTAACTGGGTAAAACAGGTCTAGGCCTGGCTAATAGTATTTTTTTTATTCTTTTTGCACAGCATTAATGGGGCCACAGTGCCCCATGTATGCTGACGTAGTTTCTGTTTTCTGAGAAGGGTAAAGATGTCTTCATAAGAAAAGACACCAAATCTCTCCCCAGAGTCATCAACATCTACAACATTTTGAAAAAGCTGATAAAGCCCTGAACACAAATTTTATTTTGCATCCAGTCCAGCAGAAAATCGTGTCGGATGAGTTTTTGGCGTTTAGTGCTCATTAAGAGTCAATGGGAATGAACACACAATACGCGATTTTTCTACAAGAGAAATTGCATAGCTCCAACAGAGATAGACCCCAGATTTATTTTAGTGGGACTACACAGCAATTCAGTGGTAATTTAGGTATGGCAGAAAGAGGGGCACAGTTACAAAGTTAAACACTTAAGTTAAACAATTTAATCTGTCAATCGCATCGGGAAACAGTTAGGGTTAGAGTTACACATCAAATATATATCAGGGTGGGAAGAAAAGTATACAAGTATTTATAAATAAATATAAGTACAAGTATTTATTTATAGTAAAACAACATGCAGGTAAATTTTTATTCTCCCCGCTTCATGAAAAAAAAGAGAAAATCTCTAATCTTCACAGATCTGTTTTAGAATCACTTCAGTGTCTCATTCAGTATAAAAACCTCTCACAGCATTTATTGCTGAGTTTTCGTTTTCTTCCATTATTTTTTAATGTATCTGTTCTAGTTTGAGATGCTGCACAGACTTATTAAGTGGGGCTTTAGTTTATTGCATCGACTTTTTTAATAGTTTTTTTACAATCTGTCCTAGTCAAATGAGGGAAATTGTTTTAATTTGTGTGTTACAGAGACTGGAATGAAAAAAATCTGCACAGATCTGCTCACCCTGCCTAGTGGGAGCCTCTATGTACACAGCCAGTGTGACAAGGAAACAAATCGGAGTGGAAATTAAGTCATATGCAACAATTGTGACTCGGCCTTCAGAGTTACGATATTTAATTTGTTTCAGGGATCCATATGGTATTGTCTACCCAAGTTGAATACTGTGTTTTTAGGAAGAAGGGGGAAGAAGACAGGGGGACTTACAAAGGGAGAAGTAGGAGCAGAAAGGTGGATTACATATTGTAAAGAAAATATAACAGATATAAATGCCACCTGTCAATTATTCTTTGGGCAACTGAAAATTCAATCAACAATTTTGATTTGTTCTGAAATGAAAAGACCCTCCCCTGCAGGAGCGCACACTGCCAATGTCACATTAGAAAGATAAAGATGACATGGGGAATTATGGGATTAGACATTAGGGGAGTGTGGCCTAGTGGTTAGGGCACTGTGCTTGGAATCCAGAGGGTCTGACTTCAAGCCCCACTCCCATGGACTCACACTCTGGGCCTGATCATACACATAATAAAAAAACATGTTTCTTTTTACCCTCCTCCTTTCTGTTGTCGAGATCAAATGTAAGTGATATAACAGGAGCGACAACCCTGAAGTCACAACCCTGTCCCTATTCAACTTACTGTTGCCAGTGGCCAAAGCCGCTGGCAACAGGCTGGCAAAAGGCTAAAAACACCTGTTCTCAGCGGAAATCTATTCTAAGTAAAAATCAGATCCCTCCGGAGAAGTCTATGCTTGCTGGGCCTAGTCAGACTAACTTTCTTATGATTCAGAAAGAGCTGATGGTAGTGACCGACCGTCTTCTCCTGTGATGATGCGAGCCACCACCATCACCTAACTGCCGAAAGCTAAAGGGAGACGTCCCATCTGAGGCTACTGTAAGATATAAAATAAAGCCCTGCAAAGTTAACTCTTGTCATTGCATCAGATCAATCTAAATCTCTTTGAGGCTTCTTGTTGTTGTTTATTTTTTATTTTTTGTTAAGAGTTCTCAGAATATGAGATATGCTATCAGAAATTGTTGTAAAAAATTGACAAATTCTGTAAATGCCTCAAAATATTTTGCTTCACAGTGTAGCTGTTAAAACTATCCTGAGTTTGTTGGTTATTTGATTCGAAGGGATTGCATTTCTACATAGGCAGAACTAGTTTGTAACAATATAAATGCCAACCTTTTCATTTGCAAACAGTTTTATGTTAACTTATTATCATAAAGGTATCAACTACATTGCTAGGATGTGGCATTTATATTACTTGGGTTATACTGTAATATCTCAAAATTCTTAGGATATAAACTGCTTCATGACTCGGCCCCATAAAGTTAACATGTGACATTTGGTAAAAATGTTCATAGCAACACTGAATAAAACCAAATTTAATCCAACAGCAACCTCACTCATGGTGTTGCAGTTCCAGCCACACCCAGTGTGAACTAGTCAGCCAACGCAATCTTAATGTCAAAATATCAAAAGCTCCAAATTCTGTACCATACTGCTGATAATGGACTTGGTTCAACAACTGGTGGAAACTAGCTTCGACTTTTAATCAAGCACAGATGTTTTAGAATTAATAGAATTCAACTTTTATTGTCATTCCACTGTCACAAGTACAGAGCAACGAAAAGAATTCTCTGCATATAACCCATCCCCTTTGGGAGCAGTGGGCAGCCACTAGGCTGCCACTCCCACAGCCTAGTGGCCCAGACTCATAACTGGTTCAAGAACGAAGGTTCTGCCGATAGGAAACAGGCATCAGTAACTAGCTGCTAGACGAGCAGAGCAGAGATGACACTGAAGCTTTACTGGTATTTACAGTTAACATTTGTGTTGATTCCAGTAGCTGTTAACTGTATGTTTATCCACCTAATTCGGCTAATAACTGAGGAAATTGAATCAGTAATATTGTGAATTAAGAATGTGGTTTACTTCAAAGAATATGCTTGTTTACTCATAATCTATGTTGCGATCGTTCGTGTGTATGCTTGACAATAGCTATTGACATGACGTTATTTTACACATTAAGGTCCGATGTGCCTCAAGAGCGTCTTTGATGCCCCTAAGCACATCCAGTAAAATGTGTCTAGATAGGCCTAATGCTTCATCTGTTCCTGTGTTCAATGGCAAAGAGTGGATTTGCTATATTTGCTGTTATAAGTGGGAAAAGAGTAGTTCTAATATGGTCCTAAGTGAGAAAGTTCACCTCAAAACAGCATCTGTGCAGTAAGTTTATCAGGATTACGATCCTTCCTTCAAATATTATTTCGCTGTCAGACCAGCACGAATCCTCTGTACACCCACGGTGCACTGTCACTGGAAATCCCCAGCAACAGCTGCCTCTGGCCAGGTCGCCTCTTATTAGCCTGACGTAGCCCTACTCAATTCTAGTCAGAATATGAGTCTGATACTGCTCCATAGAGCTGTGATTATAGGGCGTGTTTCGAACGAACCCGGAAAAAAAATGCCTCTGCACTCAATTGGATAGACCTACAACCAATAAGAGCAACAGAGTGCGTGACGTATGTTAAGCGACGCATAGTTGTTGTCAATAAAAATCAAAGAGTGCAGTTGCACGCCTAGAATAAGAAGATAAGCCTTGATCGTGTTTCTCTGTTCCTCTTTTAAAATTAATTTGCTGTCGATATCTTCTAGAACAGACATAATAGCAGAATCTACACACCTCAACTCTCCAGCGGCAGCCATTGTTGTTGTCACGTGGTTGATTACGTTACTGTTGATCATCTGTCCATCATCGTATAAAGCCCCCCCTGACAATTTGATTGGCCCGCCAGATATTGTGCGAGCATACTCGCTATTGAGCAATGCCAGACCGAACTTCCGGACCTCAAACGTTGTGGGCAGGACTAAGTTCGGAATTGCACCCAGGCTAGCCTCTTATGGGTTTTCTGCTACTATTCATGGCACGCACCAAAATAATAAAAGCAAACATATTTTGGTTTCGACAACTGTTTCAGAGGAGTTATCATAGTTCTCTGCATCAGCAGTGCTGTGTCTGTCTCCCTGATAGCTCCCAGATCAGCTTCTCTGAGTGGTTGATGTGGCGCGCTGAGCAGCAAAAGGTCAATTTTTCCAACTCCAGCAGCTGCTGCTTATGAAGCACATTGCGCGCTTCAGATGCTTAGAACCTGAGCATCTCAGGCATCACTTTGGCTTCACACATGTCTCAAGATGCACTGCTCCTGCTGCTCAAAAAGTGTTGCAGGACCTTTTGATGTATCTTGATGCACGTCAACCATAGACTTTGCATGTAAACCAGCTGCTTTTGCTGCTTCAATCATTTGCTGTCTGAAGTAGCATTTAAGTTCTAACAGCACTCCCACAGCAAATTCGAACATTCTAACAGGCATGATCACAATCTCTATTGTCATTCCCGTAGTAAAACCCTATGAGATGCAAATAACCCTAATAGGGTAAAACCCTAAGATCATGCAAATTACATAAAATTATTTAGAGAAATATCCCATTGACCTACCTGCATAGGCTTCATCTGGAATTTCAATTGCAGGTCAGAGTCTATACATAGCATTCATACCACTGATGGAATTAAATTAACCATTTGCTGTCATGATCTTGGCACTGATGACCGGTTAATTACTAATTCCATTCACCTGTCTAACTCTGCCTGGTTCCTCATCGCTGCTCATCTGATCCACCTACTCCTGCCTATATTTAAGGTGCTTGCATCCAGTCATCAGAGCCAGATTATTCTTGTTCTCTCCAGCCAGAGGGGAGACTGTTTCAAGAGCTCCTTGGTGTTTCTAATTCCCTGATCCTGACCTGTTCTCCCTCTCAACCACTGAGCCTGCCTGTTCCTTTCCGAACAGTTTGACTGAACTGTCTTTGCAATCCTGGACTTCTGGGCCTGCCTGTATCTGTTCTGATCTGTTTGCCTGACCTGGCTTCAGACTCCTGCATGTTCTCTAGGACTGCAGCGCCCGTCGCATCCTGTTGGTGGCCCACCAGCTGGATCCTACTTTGTTCTCTGGCGATAAACTGAACTTATAAACCATGTTAGTGACTCACATTCATACTCTGCCTCCGTTAGATTTACGTGCTCACTAACCTGTTTTTCGTCTCTTCAGAGATTCCTGCCTCAGACAGCCTAGCAGCTGTTAACACAGATCTGTTTTAGTTATTCCACTGTCTGTCTTGCTTGAATATTGGGTCCTCCATTCTGAATTGTTACATTTGCCTTAAAATTTTGCACACAATTTTCTGATATGTTAGTGTAAAACAAAGTTTCAATCTGAAAAAGAAAACCTATAAATCAAACTGACTTAAATATTCACAAAGTTTACAGCAATTAGAGCCTCGAGTCAATTTGAATGTAATACCACAAGCTTAAAACACCTATCATTAGACAGTTGGCCCAATGTTCTGTGCAATAGATCTCTAGCTCCACCAGGTTGGATAGGAGACTTCTACACACAGCCATTTTCAGATCTCTCCAGAGATTTTATATCAGATTGAAGTCTGTAATCTGGAATAGCCCCTCTTGGACATTAACAGGGTGAACCCGAAGCCAAACCTTTTGAGATCTTTGCTCTCTTCTTTGTGTTGTTCCCCCATTCTGAGGTTCAGAGCACTGTGTGGCAGTATTTTATTTCAGATGCCTATGTACATTGCTGCATTCACATTTTCCTTTATCCTGACTTGTCTGCCAGCTTCTGCTGCTGAAAAATATCTTTATAGAATTATGCTGCCACTATCATGCTTCACTAAAGTAATGGTAATAACCTGGTGATTAGCAGAGCCTGGTTTCTGTAAATGTCACACATCACATTCATACCAAAGAGTACATGCTTTCACGTGCTGTTTATTAAGGAGGTCTCTTCTACAGAGGTCTGTTCACTTTACCATACAGGCACATTTGGTCCATCGCTCTACAAGTGTTCTTTGGTAAGATTCTCCTCTCTCCACAGAGAACTGCTTAAGTTATCACAGAATGTCCTTGGGGTTCTTGGTCACCTCCTGACTTAGCCCCTTTCCCCCCAATTACTCAGTTTAGTATTCCGGCCAACTGAAGAAAGACTCCTGGGGATTCCAAACATCTTTTATTCACGATTGATGAGGCCACTGAGTTCATTGGAACCCTTAAAGATGCAGATATTATATCTGCATTTTTTCCCAGATTTGTATCCAAGACAACCCTATCTCTGACGTGCAATTTATTTAACCTAATGCTTGATGTTTGTGCTCTGACATATACTGTCAACTGTGGGACCTTATATAGATGTGTGGAAGGATTTTTTGAACATGAATTTACCACAGGAAGAATCCAGGTAAGCTGTAGAAACATTCAAGGTCCTAGAGAAGTCATATTAAAATTCTAATTATTCTGGCTTAAACATGTATATAAATGTACTCTTTATCAGACCATATTGTCCCAAAAGTTAGAAAATTTATATTTAAAAAAAAATCCTGTCTTCAAATCTGTGGGGCTTTTTTTTCGTTATTTTTTGCAGGCCAGCTAGTTATGCGTCAGCTTGTACACCTAAATTTGGCCAATCAAATATCAACGTTCCTACGTCAATCAAATTTTTTCGATCACAGCAGCTTTATTCATATGTTGCAGCTAATATACGCAAAGGTTGAAATAATAATCATTTACTTTACCATTGAGTTACATCCCATTGTTCACGGGGATGGACGTCTGTCTCTTCTGCAGGCGTAGAGCTAACAGAACTGGCAGCGTTGCGAGGAACGGACTCAAACATGTACGGGTGTAAGCCTTCTACACCAAACAAAGCTTCTGCCTCCCTGGCGTCCTCTTCCACAACAACTTCGTCCCCACTTTTCACCAAATTTTACGATGAAGGAGACTCATCCATGACCTCTGACACAATTCTCTCCTCCTCTTGAATGTTTCTGCTGTCCTTTCTGTCACCAATTAAATGCTACTTGGTCCCAATGTAATTTCCCATTGGGAACCTACTAGCACTAAGTTGCTAACAGGTTAGCAAGATGCTTCCGAGACACCGGCCACAGCCAAACTTGCCTGCTAACCTTTTGCCACAACAATCCCGCCTCCTTGATAATCGACCAATCACATTCACTTTATTCACATGTGTAATATTGAACACCACTTGAGAGAATTCGGAACTGCAACCGTTGGAACAGCTGCTTCCCTATGATTTTAAAGGATCAGTCAATACAGCATGCACCACAGCTCAGTTTTTAAAATGCATAACAAAAGCTGTGAAAAGTTACATAAATGGGATTGTTTTGTTCTTTATTCTTAATAAATTAACAATGAACTCATAAAGTTCTACGAATTTTCATAATGAGATATTGTTTTGATAAATTTTGGGGCTTCTCTTTGGCACTCAGGCAACAGTTTTGCTACACTGCCAAAAAACATTATAAATATATAAAAAAAATGAATTGAGTTATTGCCATTTTGGCTGTGACATTTATGAATGTGGAAGAAGTGCAGCCTGGCAAATAATTTCTGGATGTGTAATTAGTCTGTATGGTATGTGAGTTATAGAAAACTGTGGCGCAGTGGGTAGCATTGCTGTCTTGCAGAAAGAAGGTTCTGGGTTCCATTCCCGGCCTGGCGTCTGTCTGCATGGAGTTTGCATGTTCTCCCTGAGCATATGTGGTTTGTCTCCAGGTACTCTGGCTTCCTTCCACAGTCCAAAAACATGCCTGATAGATTAATTGGCTTCTCTAAAGTCCCCTTGGGTGTGTGTGTGTAAATGGTTGTTTGTCCTGCCTGTCTCTGTGTTGCCCTGAGATGGACTGGCGACCTGACCCTGACTCTCGTCCGTACACAGCTGAAGATAGGCACCCCTCGTGACCCCACTTGGGAGTAAGTGTCTCAGAAAATGGAAGGATGGATGCCTTATAGCCAAACAAACCTTTCTATCATTTTGTATAAATCCTATTCTAACACTGCTTTATACATTTTATCCAGGGAGAACTAATTATCTTAAAGAGTAATAAAAGACAGCATGATATGAGTAATAAAAGACAGCATGATATGCACACATTTTTTTCTATCATTCAGAAATTTAATAAAACATTTTTCTAAACAACAAGAGACACTAAAATCTATGTATTTGGAGTGTTCCTACTTAAATGTCTATTTCTTTAATTTCTAAAGACATGACTGAAACCACACTGATTCATGAATTCCAAAAGAGCCACTTCAACATCTATAGAGAAAATCTTTGTTTTTATTAGATGTTGTCTGCTTGCTCCTGAATCCCTCCCTTCTCCCTCCCATGGCCACTGCTTGCATTATTACTCCATTCAGCTCACGGTTAAGGGGAGAAACCACCCCTTTGGAATCTTTCAATGGGCATCATTAGTATTCTGTGGGGAAATAAAAGGACCCATCTGTGGATGTGGTGATGAGGGGTTAGCAGGATAGGGGGATCCCTTGAGAGACTAAGGGATTAACCACTGACACATGGAGCCTGCTAATAAGATGATTTGGAGAAACCCATCTATACATCGTTAAAACATGTCTGTCACTTTCACCAGACAGATAAACACACCCAAAAACAGATGCAGTTGTATATATCTCTAACACATAACCAATCTATCAAACAAACTCAATGAATGTTTAAGTGTTTCTTACAACAAGCAGTCATACACATTGACATCTCTATTTCCTTATTATATTTGTAGTTGGGCCACATCTGGTCACTTACATCCAAGGAACAAAAGAAAAGAAACCTGGGGGGGGGGGGTTCACTGGTGGTTGTGGGGTAACCATGTCAGATATGGAGATTTGATTCCACCCTGCAGAGTATTAATGTGCTTGTGCACGTGCCAAGCATATGTCACATATAATTGGAGGGTGTCAGGTGTGAACATTGAGCCAGGTTCAGCCCACCCCCAACATGAATCGTCTCCTCCTTAAACTAGTAGAATCTGTAGGTCTACATCTATATTTATTACAAGGCGGACCCAGAGGTTGGGAGGGATGACCACCTGATAGGGAATGAATGGCTCTTGGGGTTGTCATGAATCACATCAGATCACCCACTGACAGGAGCCTCATCTGTAGCAGCCTCTCGCTATCACTTTTAGTGATTTAATCACAATTCATTGATCGTTCAAAGCTTTTCTTAGTAGGGGATTATTCTTGGCTCGAGGAAATTGTTCTTCGCTCTGTGGGTAGAGGGTATTTTTACAGTCTAGTTAACCAAATCTCTGAAAAGGGTTAAACAGGACTTTTGTATTTTTGACTCTCTTTTAAAAGGCTGGAAAGGAAAAAGAAAAAAAGTTTGTATTTTTATCTAGATAAACATGGAAGAAATATAAGGAAAACAAACAAAAAAAAAACTCTAATTCTGGTGCATTTGCAGCAATGCTAACTAATTTACACCGCCCCTGTCAAATAAATGAATAAAATGAAAACAAAAGCACAGAAAAATATGGGTATTTCCTGAGATCATTCCCAATCTCAATCTTCTAAAATATACAAATTCAGCTGTTAATCAAGCCTTCCTTCCTTCCTTCCTTCCTTCCTTCCTTCCTTCCTTCCTTCCTTCCTTCCTTCCTTCCTTCCTTCCTTCCTTCCTTCCTTCCTTCCTTCCTTCCTTCCTTCCTTCCTTCCTTCCTTCCTTCCTTCCTTCCTTCCTTCCTTTAGTCATCAGGCTCCTCTTCTGTGGAACCAACCACGGGTTTTAGTCAGTGTCTCCTTGAACCCCAGTCGGCCTCGGCAGATTGCCGCTCACACTGAGCCTGGGTCTGCTGGAGTTTTCCTCTCCACGGTCACTATATGAATTATTGGTGTAAGGGGTTTCCGAAGGGTAAAAGACAAAATGTAAGTCAAAATCGTCACCACAACCTCATCCAGGGAGAGCATTTCTACAAGTTAAGCACTGGATGCAAACAACTGATTTTCCTAACCAATGTGACAGTATTGTCTCTGTAAAGTGCATTGAGATAACATGTTTTGAACTGGTAATAAATAAATAAACTAAATTAAATTCATTTCAGTTAAAAAGACATAACTTTGGAGAATTCAGTCCTGAAAAGTCACTTTAAACACGCTGAGAATCCATAAGTAAGAAAATGAGTTAAATTCTTTTTCAAAATGAATTTGTTATTGACATGCTCTCTAGAGTTTTCTATCCCATTTTATGTCAGGGATTGCTTTATCCTGAGATCAAATAGACTTCTGCTGCAGTGGTTTAATACATTCAAGCATTCAGGCAAAAGCTGCAAAGTTTCTGTTTCCGCTTTACCACATACGAATGTCTGCTGATGCATAGAAAAAGTAGTGCTCATTATCATCAGTTTCATTCATGCTTGCTAGGTAATTTGTCACACGGGCAGATCAGACTGCTTGCTGAAGGAATACTGAAAAGGAGAGACAATTAATGGGGGGTATAGTTTCACCTCAACAGCAGAACAACAAGGAGATGTGGCTTCATGCAGTCTCTCTGGATAACCTACATTTAACTTAAATGGCAATTTTTTTAGAGTGCTTTGACAGAAATAGATCAGTGAGACTGGAGAGAAGACAAGGTAATGTAATGTCCCACAGCACAAATCAAGTCTCGTTGGCGCCTGATGATATGATGCATCCCAAAATAGAATCTTGCTGACCAAGGAAGTTGTTGCACCAAAAAATCAATACACTCTCAATCTGTGCCTAGTATACACTGAAGGTATTATTTGTAGCTCTGCATTTTGCTTTATGTGTTCTGTTCTGGCCATGCTCTCAGGTAAAAGGATGCAACTTTTATTCTGTTTCATAAAAATATTGCACCAGCAGAGTTATCACAGCAGTGAATAATGTAGACAAAGGATCGCCCACTTGTATACATTAGTTTTTAAATGTTGAAACCCAAAGACATCAAAGCCTGCATTATGCTTCTCCAGATCCAGTGCAAGACAGAACTCTACAGAAGATCCTTCCTGCCTACAATGACACCTACAACACCTGTTAAAAAAGTAACATGAGTTACTGCAGCATTCAATTTCACTTTGGGATTAATAAAGTATTTTTGAATTTGAATAGAATTGAACTGATTTGAATTCTGACACAAAATAAAAAATAATGTGTACTTCAGTCAGTTTGTATTTTTGTTACAATTTTACTTCCTGATTACTGATTAGTGTTTTTGTATTTTAATCTATCTAATATGATGGAAAATAAAACAAAAAACTGATAACAGAAAACTGAAAACTCAATCACAACAAATGGGAAGAACCATAACACTATTAGGCCATTATCAATTAATATAAATATGTACTAGCCATAGATAATGTTTATGTTCAAACACGCTGGTGGACATCAGTGGTGAGGGAAGCTGTCTAGCTGTAGAAGGAGTCCTATCGGGCTTTATTGACCTGTGGGACTCCAGAAGCAGCTGCTGTGTACTGGCAATCAAAGCGGCAGGTGGCTCGGCTGGTTGCTGAGGCAAAAAATTTGGGCGTGGGAGGAGTTCGGAATGGAAATGGAGAAAGACTTCCGTACAGCTTCGAAGGGATTCTGGTCCACAATCCGGTGTCTCAGGAGGGGTAAGCAGTGCAGTGCAGAAGAGACACTATAGAATCCCATAGAATTGCTCTGCACAGGCCTTCAGGATCCTGGGGCTGACGGCATCAGGCCCTGGTGGTTTTTTGGTAGTCAGTCTCTTCAGCTGCCTCTTCACTTGACTTCTAGAGACAGAAATTTGGAAGCTGGAGTACCATCCTCTGATTTGGCTGAGAACAATTGTATAAAAGCAGGTGGGTCCATGGAAGAGGTGGAAGATGAAACAGTGAAACTGTCTTGAATAAGGCTGGTATGTCTGTTTGCCTTTGGGCAGGATAGAAGGATGCTAAACTTGTTCCTGAACTTAACCTATTGAAGAATGTGATTAGATCATTGGCTCTGTCCAAACTTCCATCTGTCTGATTCTCCTTGTGTTTGGAGCCTGTGATCTTCTTCCTCCCTGGCCAGACATTGTGTTTTGCAGAAGCTTGTTTCCATCTTCTTTCTGTATGCCTCATTGCTTTTTCTTATCTTGAGGTCAAGTTTATTCTGTATACTCCTTAATAATTCCCAGGCTCCCTTTGTAGAGGTTCTTTTTTTTTTTTTTCTTTTTTTTTTTTTTTTACTAATTCCTTCATATCACTGGGGATTGGGGGTTTATTGTTTGGGAAACATTTCACTTTTCTAATTTAAATACTGTTATTTACACAGAAGTTTATTCATTCAGCGACAAATTCAGTCAATGCATTGATGTCCCCTCCATGTGACTGACAAGGAGCATCCCACACTGTAGCATGAAAACAACCTTGCAGGGCTTCCTCGGCTGTGTGCGACTGTCTTCTTACAGTTCTCTTTATTCTCACAATTAAATAAGCTTATACTCTGATCACACAATTGTGATCTTATTTCTCAGGAGAGAGTCTATCTTTGGAGACATATGACTCCTTGACATTTGTATTAAAACAGGAACAAAGTTTTGTTTTCTCTGGTAAAGCAGCTGACAAACTGTTGGAACATTGGCAGTGTGGCAGAGATTAAATCTTTTTCTGCTCATATGAACAGATAGCCTGGGAGAGAGACGATAGAGTTCGATCCTGCTGCCTTGTTTCAATGAAACACATAATACTGCATTGCTGGGCTTGGGATTCTTCTAACTTGACTCCAAAAGATCTCACATTGACTATAAGGATTGCTAAAAGAGACAGCATGAATTTCCTGCTTCTCTCTTATCTACTCTATCCTGCTCTGTATCTTCTGTATCTTCTTTTTAACTTAGCTGGTAATTGCTAAAAATACTATGGTTTTACAGGTATAACACTTTTTTTTTTTTTTTTTCAAGAAATGCTGATTCACAAATGGAGCTACCCCCTCAATCCAAAAAAACAGACAGCAGAATCAGTGGATACCAGAATCAAGCCAGCAAAGGTAATCCAATGTGCAGCTATTTTAACAGTGCAATTTTATGGTTTTGGAAGGGTTGCTCCAATTAATGCTAACGTTTTGTGTGTTAAATTAGTAAGCCTGCGCCTTCAAGGAGCAGGTATGAGAATTTTTGTCAGGATTTGGTTATGGAGTGTTGACCCAAAAGCAGAGGCAGGAAGGCAGAGGTGAATTTCAGAAACCATGGAGACATCAGGGGAATCAATGTCACAACGAGAAAGACTCAGGAAGACGGAGTTGGAGGAAGTTTGACAAAGTTAGGCAGTGTTTGACGAGGACCCAGCAAAGAGGAACTGAAGAGAGAGGGCTTTTTAAAGGAGACTGAGACAAAGAGAGGGCTAATGAGAAAACTGGGAGCAGGTGTGCACAGAACAAGAGAGGGAAAGAGCTAGGGAAGAAGGAGAACATAAGAGGTCAGCAGAGGGCAGCAAATAGAAAGCTGGAAGACTGGAAATAACAACAAAATAATAATTAAACTACTACAACAATAAAACATGGAGAAAGGAAAACTAAACACTAACACTAGAAAACAAGCAGTAAAGCAAGACTGGATACTCTAAAGAAAAACATAACAGAAACCTAACAACTTTAGTTTGCCAGTATTCAACAAGTAATTATTTTCTCTGATTTGTTATTTTACCTTGTTGAGACATTTTGTACAACAGTTGCTTAGTGTCTTTTATTTATTTAGTCTATTTAGATAATTAATCAATTAATTACTTATGTTATGTGTTTTAAGATTTTATATTTAATGATTTAGATTACAGTTGGATTTAAAGTGCCAGCAACAAGAAAGGCATTTAAATCCCCAAAAAAGTGACTAAATAGTTACTGTACCTAGTAGCTAGTTTATTTAGTATTTCAGTAAATGAGTTATAATCTAAATTACTTTTTAGGATATATAACTATGAATACTTTTTAAAATGGATCGCCCAATATCGGCAGACATACCTTATGACCTAGCTTGACCCAGAAAAGTGCACAAACGAGCTTGTACTTCCTGCAGAGAATAAGAAGAGCCCACCTGCCCCCACTCATCCTCCCGACCTTCTACAAAAGCACCTTAGAGAGCATTCTAACCAGCTGTCTCCCTGCGTGATGTGGAGGCTGAAGCACCTCAGACCGGAAGAAAGTGAGAAGAGTTGTGAGAAAAGCAGAGAAGATCATCGGGGCTTTCCTCCATAAAAGACATTTCATCTCAGCGCTGCGTGTCCCACGCTCTTAAAATAATCAATAACCCCTCTCAAACCCCAACATAGACTGTTCTCTTTGCTGCCCACTGGGACGAGGCTTCACAGCTTCAGATGCAGGTCCAGCAGATTCTGCAACAGTTTCTTCCCCACCGCCATCAGACTGCTGAACTGTTGAAAAACCTCCAAATCATGTCACAAACTCTGCATCACACTGATAACACCAAACCAAAAATACTGCATATTTGGAACATATACATTTATGCTCTGAACTTCCATATCAATGCTTTTTTTGTACCATGTTTTTTCTCCCACACTGTTTAATTTGATCTCTGCTGCACTTTCTGGAATTGAAAGGTTAATTTACTGTCTGTAAAGCTGTACTAAAGTTTTGAAAATGTAGTACAACAATAAAAGCTGTCTAAGTCAGAAAGGGGCCATAACATTTTTTAGCATTACTGGTATCCTAACAATCACGTAATAATATCATTGCCTGTTTTGGATAACTGGTTATTAAACAACTAAGCTTTTCTTTTCTGTTTTTGTTCTTTAAAAATTGGCCTAAAATAAGAAAATGACAGAAGAATGGCAAGAACAATTCATTAGAAGTCTGGACAATGGAAAGACTACTGCAGCACTAGGCCGTCTGTGACTGCCTTAGACTTAAGACTTTTTTAATCAACTTTGTTTATCCTTTGGGATTACTCCCTCAGGGAATTTCTGGTTCCAGTAGCTTATATAGACTACAAAGAGTTAAAGTAAGATGCCATTAAAGATCAAAATACAGCAGAGTGTATATAGTACAAAAAAGCAAAGAAAAAAAGTTGTATATAAAAATATCTGCACAGTAGAGAGCTAAGGGAAGACTACAAAGTAGTTGAGGTCTTGGGTCTGGGGGGGGAGAATCATCTGTTTACTGGCTTCAGCAATTTATGGAACTGAATGTGTTAAGATACCTGGGGATGGGGATGTTACACTTATGTGACCAAGTCTTGCCTACTAAATATCAGGTAAAAATTCTATTTACATTTGCCTTTTCTTTTAAAAACATATGGATGATCTACCTCTGGATAAGGTAGTTCAGAATTTGACATAAATCTTATTAAAGTGCAGATAGAGGTTTATGCATGACAGAGTGTTCATTTTCAAGCTCTAAATCAACCAATAATAGTTTTGCATTTTGCCAATATGTGACAGCCAGTTTTTGCCCATATGGCTCCAAACATGCTCACAAGCTGCTGACAGTCGGTGACGGTTCAACCCACACCAAGCAGCAGAATTTATATAGGCCTGCATGCATTTCCTGTCCAGTAAAACGGCAGCAGATGGTTGTGAGAATTCTGAATTCACAGGCCTTTGTGTTGGACACCTATAAGGCTCGACTTATTAACAGCTGTTTTTCAGTGTGCATCCAGTTATGGTGCAGTAAATTGTGGATAAATAAAATGACCTGGAATGGGGGGAATGGAAGGAGGTTTGATACTAAAAACATTATCAAATTAATGCTGTTATTAACATAGACCCTCAGTTGTATCATTAACTGATAACATTAAATGGGTCTGCTTAAGGGCTGCATATTTGTGTGAATGCTGTAAAGCATTCACATAATTGAGATCCTGTTTCTCTTTATTCTTTATTATTATTATTATTATTATTATTATTATTCTTCCGAGGTGCAAATCTTCGTATCGCTACTACTTCTGCATACTT